>NC_034613.1:119585479-119588492 GCF_900095145.1 Mus pahari
CCCCTACCCACCCACTCCCACTACTTGGCCCAGGCCTTCCCTTGTGCTGGGTCATATAAAGTTTGCAAGACCAAGGGGCCTCTCTTCCCAACGATGGCCCATTAGGCCATCTTCTGCTACATATGCAGCTAGAGACTCAAGCTCAGGGGGTACTGGTTAGTTCATATTGTTGTTCTACCTACAGGGTTGCAGACCCCTTCAGCTCCTTGGGTACTTTCTCCTCCATTGGGGACACTGTGTTCCATCCAATAGCTGGCTGTGAGCATCCACTTCGTCAAACCTTATTTTTAATGATGGTTCTTAAGTGCTTTAACATCCCTTGTAGCCCATCACCCACCAGAGCTAGTGGAAAAGAAAGGATACAGGGGAAGTGAACCTTTTTGGAAATGGTTCTTTCAAATGCCATCTTCCATGATAGGAAATCAGCAGTTCAGTTCCCAGGTCAGCAGCTGCAGCTTGATCCACTTGCAAACACTTCACAGATAGACCAGCAGTCTAGTGTCGGGACAAGAGCAGCGTTGACACAACCTAACAGGAACAGCCAGGCCTCAGCTGAATTGGCACAGGTCAGGAGGAGGNATTTGGACCCACAGGGACACCAGGAGAAGTTCTCAGCTGTGCCTCTCTCAGGGAAGCAAAGATCGGGGCAGACAGGAGACTAAGAAGTGTTTAGCTATGCAGGCAAGTCAAGCTCCTGTCACTCTTGAGTCTTTTTTACACTNCCTCCAAATCTCACATGTCCTTCATGGATCTTTCCCCACCATGTGTCTTGCCTGAGCACATGAGTCTGCCTCAGCTAACATCAATTTGCCCATCAGCCTGAGGTGGCAGAGGTAGCAAGAAGCTGCAGCATACCACCAGAAGTTTTAAGGTGTGATTCTCTCTATGAAGTCCTGACAAATAGAGCTCAACTATGCAGTGTAAGGTGGACCAATACATGCGTGTAGTTAGTGAAGAATCCTTCATTGCATGTCCTTTCATGTGCTTGCTTTAGCAGAACATCCTTTCACTTGTGTCTGCTTCAGTGAAATGTTCCTTCACGAGTCTGCCTTAGCCTTCACCTATGTCTGCTTCAGCGAAGCATTCCTTCACATGTTTACCCCAGCAAAACATCATCTGACACATGACTTTCCAAAGAACCCTTAAGTTTCCATTTCAGGGAAGAATCAATGCAAATTTGAACAGCACTATTCCATAGGTTGGGGTTTCAGACTAAATACAAAGGAGAGGGNTAGCTGAGTACTGTAGTTTTCTCTCTCACTTCTCATTGTGGATGCAATGGGNCCAGCTGCCTCAAAATTCTGTTGACATAAAGTCCCCACCTTCGTGGTCTCAATCCTCCAGTGAGTCAGAAGCAGCCCTTGCTTAAATTGCTTTTATCAGGNATTTTCTCACAGCATTGAGAATGGGAAGCAACATTCTTATCAACTTCAAAGATATGATTCAGTGGTGGTGACAAGGTAAGGAGGGCAAATTATTAATTTTTCAGGTTTTCAAGGGTCAGCTGAGCCAGGTGTGGTGGCATATGCCTGNCATCTCAGTGCTTAGGAGGTGGAGGCAGGAGAATCAGAAGCTCAAGACTACAGAGAGAGCTTGAAATCAGCTTTCAAAAAGAAAAAAGAGAAAAGAAAAAAGAAAAAGAAGGTAGTAAATAACCTATTAGCTGGCAGTGTGGTGACATGCTTACAGTAGACATATTTTGGAACAAAATGGATCTTTCAGATGATGGAATAGAGATGCAAACTCTGCTATCTGAGAAACAGACCTCATAACACACTGCAGAGCAGATCTGCCACATCTCCAGCTAGATTAGAAAATTCAGAAAATGCAACTTTCCTTTTGATGCAGACTGGCAGGAAACAACCCATTATAATTTACATCTTTTTGTTCAGCTCAGCTCCTTCAGGATAAAGGAAGGTGCTGTAATATACCAGAAATGTGAAATTTATAGCAAGTAGCTGTTAAATACACAAGGCAAGACACTAAGTCCAAGGCCTAACTGGTACAGTGGTCAAGATACAATGAAGGGGGAAAAGCAGTAAAAAAAAGTGTAGATTTGGGTTGCTCTTGTCCCATATATGAAGAATTTTCACCCTCCAAAAGGCCCCAGGACTGTTGTGTGTGTTGGAGAGTGTTGTATTACTCTACTTACACACTATGAATTGGCTTTATTNTCTATGATCTATTCTGAGGAAAATGGTTCGAAAGCCTTGGATCATCAGAACCAATATGATCAGAGGCAAAGTGAAATCGACTGATGACAGCTTTCCTAGGAGAGGACAAACGCAGTATGGCCTTTAGGCTGTTCCTTCCAGTCTCCCAGTCTCCAGTACTCTGGGAAGAGAATCANAGGCATTCTTCTAAGACTCAGAGTAGCTGTGGGCCATTGCCTGCNGGGCTTATGTGGAAACTATAGGGATGCCAGAATGATGGAGTAAAGGCCTTCTATAAAGTTTGATTTTCCTGAGGTAAAGGTGGGAGTCATAGGAAGCAAAAGGAAGTAAAGTCAGGGTCTGCTGAAGAAGTTTNGTTCTCCTTCCCTCCTGCTGATTGTCAGACATGTCCTTTCCTTATTACCAGTCCCTATAAAACAGCAGGTTGGAATGGATTCAATAACAAGGTCAGAGAATCACAGGGGCCAAATGTTCTACTTTCTAAGTTTTCAACTATAAATTGCATTGCACGAATAATTATCTATCTATTCTCTCTGTATGTGTGTGCTCCAAAGAAGAGGGGAGGAAAGGGAGAGAGGGAGGGAGAGAGAGAGAGAGAGAGAGAGAGAGAGAGAGAGAGAGAGATCTGAAGATCTGAAGGTGCCTGTGGAGGACAGCAGAGTCGGATGCCCAGGAAATGGAATTGCTGGTCTTTATAAGCTGCCAGACATGGGTGCTGGGAAATGAACTGTGTTCCTCTTAAAGAGCAGCAAGTGTTCTTAACAGAGGGATCTCTCCAGCATGATTAATTTTTAAAACAAGAAATTGTTTATCACAGTGTGTGTGTGCGTGTGCGTGTG
>NC_034613.1:119588531-119593758 GCF_900095145.1 Mus pahari
AGAGAGAGAGAGAGAGAGAGAGAGAGAGAGAGAGAGAGAGAGAGAGAGAGAGAGATGTCCTTGTGCTATGGAGTACATGTGGGAGTCGGAGGACAAGTTGCAGGAATCTGTTCTCTTTCTCTCCTTCTACCATGTGAGTCGCAGGGACTGAAGTCAGGGTTTTAGGTTTTGTGACAAACATCTTTATCCATTCTGCCATCATGCATGCCCCCGAGTAACGTTTTACTTTTAGATAATATATCTAGGCCAGGTTTACCTCAAACTCATGAGTCTCCTGGCTTAGTTTCCTCAAGTGTTGATATTACAGATGTGTCTCACTGTGCCTGGCTTTAGGCAGATAATTTCAAGGTCTCTTCTTGTCTAAATGATATGGATTTGCATTAAATAAACTTTGTGAATACAATTATATAAGTGTAATTGGCATAGCTACCACCAAGAATGTTGGGATATGAGGATACAATCATCACGAACACTTTAAAATTCAACATAGAGGGAGATGATGTGACAGTTACTTTATCAGTGCCCTAAGATGTTTTGTTTAGGGTAATGCTCCTTCACACTTATTTCACTCACAGCACTGCCTTCCCCATCTATTTTCACACTTTTGTTGTTGTTGTTGTTGTTGTTGTTGTTTGTAGACAGTCTTGCTGCCTAGCCCAGGCTGGTTTAGAACTCTCCACTCTTGCTTGCCTCTGCCTTTCAGAGTGCTGGAATGACATCTATGCACACTTTATGCTGGGCTATTTGTGCTCTCATTATTTGTGAGATTTCCTGTTCAGACCTCTCCTTCCATCCTTCTTTACTCACTCGCTGTATAAGCCACAAGCACATAATTCCATTTTAAAAGTCAGATCAGCTGTTTGACAGATTCTCATATATTTATATAGGAAAGTGCCAAAATCATTCCACTTCCTAAGGCTGGAGTAGGTCATTTGCTAGGGAAACCCACCTTCCTCTATGTGCCACCTTCCTCTATGGTGGACTTCTCTTTGAGCTACTATATGTACATTTCTTACATGGCAGAGGAGAGACTCTTAGTTAAGCCACTAGTTAAAGATATTGTCCACTTCATTCATTCATTCATTCATTCATTCATCTATTCATCAAATCATGTATTGTTAGTGTCTGTGTCAGGTGCTGTCAGTGTCAGGTTCAGCAACCATTATAAGAATCACAGTCCTGGATCTCATGGAAATCATAAACTTATTATCAAATATTAGCACTTTCTGACTGTCACTGATGGATTTCTCAGCGTGTGCCCAACACCATGCTAAGCACTTGAGATGTAGTGGCTTATTTAATCCATTCAGTAATCATATGACATAAAGAACATTAAGGTTTCCTTAGAACAGGATGGTCCTGGAACCCAGATCAGCAGATTCCCGTCTTACCAATTGCCCACAAGGGTCTTGGCAGTAGCTAACCCTGGTATGGGGTAATCAAGTTTAAGGACCAACACTGATAAAATGGTCTAGTCCAGTTGCTTTCTGGAATCCTGGTAGAGTAGGGAGATTTCCAAATACCAGTATTCGGCCCATCTTGAGACCCATCCCATGGGCAAGCACCAATCCCTAACACTATTATGTTATAACTCTGCTTTGCTTGCAGACAGGAGTCTAGCATGGTTTCCTCTGAGAAGCTCCGCCCAGCAGCTAACTCACACAGTTGCTGACACCCACAGCCAAACAGTGCATGGAGCTTGCAGACTTTTATGGGAAAATAGGAGGAAAGATTGCAGCCCCGAAGGGGATAGGAACTCCACAGGAAGACCAACAGAATCAACTAACCTGAACCCTTGGGGCTTTCAGAGACTGAACCACCAACCAAAGAATATACATGGGCTGGACCTAGACCCAATGTGCAATATGTGCAATATATAGCAGATGTGCTGCTTGGCCTTCATGTGGGTCCTGAACAATTGTAGCAGGGGCTATCCCAAAAGCTGTTTTCTGTATGTAGGATATTTTCTACTTAGCTGGGCTGCCTTGTCTGGCCTCAGTGGGAGAGAAAGCACCTAGCCTTGCAGAGACTTGAAGTGCCAGGGTAGGTGGGGACACTCAGGGGGCCCCCACCCACTCAGAGAAGGGGAGGGGAAGGATTGTGGGAGAGTGTGACCTGGAAGAGGGAGGGCAGTGAGCGAGATGTAAAGAGAATACGTAAAATATTAAATTAAATTTAAAGAGAAAACTGCCCTAGACACAGTTTTTGTACTCTCCGAGCTCCCCTCCCCCCTTTTTCTTCCTTCTCTGCAGAGCCTCCTTAACTTCCAACCCAGTCACCTCCTCTTTCCTGCCTCCGGACTGAGATGATGGCTCTTGGCTCTCCTGCAGAATCCCTTTGGTGCTGGCAGAAATTGAAAGGGCAAATTGGTTTTGCAAACTCAGTGAAAACATACTTGGGGAGGCTCCTCTCTCCCTTTTACTGGTTTCAACCAGCCTGGAAATCAAGTAAATTCCCTCAGGGCTAGGCGACTGTAATTCCCTAGGGCTCTGGAAACCTTTGGGAGGTATGATCTCCCTAACCTTCGGACTTGAGCGAGAAGAAGACATCCAACCAGAAATCCCTTGGAGCTGAGAGACTGCGGTTCCGCTGTGTGTTCTTCCACGCGTGGGTCCTGGTCCCTGGAGCGGGAAGGCTGGTCGGTAAGCCTCAAAAGTTTGCTTTTGGTGGGGAGGAAAAAAAGGTTCTCAAGAGGCCTGCAGGGGATGGGCGGGGAAGGGGGGACGGATACGTGTGAGAGATGAAATGAATGTATGTGGGGGAACACTATTAAAGGGAGCCTACCAGAGATTACCACTAAGACCCAGTTTATTACCAGTTGGAAGTTTTGTTCCTGGAGGCTGGGGCTACATACACTCAAGTATTCCAGACTTAAGTGTAGCCCCAAGCATTTTGAGCAAGGGGCCTTAATTTTTAATTTATTTTTATTTTTTAATTAATTAATTTTTAAAGTTTTTTTAATTGGATATTTTCTTTATTTACATTTCAAATGTTTTCCCCTTTCCTGGTTTCCTCTCTGGAACCCCCCTATCCCATCCCCAGATTCCCCGCCTCTATGAGGGTGCTCCCCCCCCCACTCACTCACTCACTCACTCATTCACTCACTCTCATCTTCCCTCCCTGACATTCCCCTACACCTCAGGCCCAAGTGCCTCAGTCCTCTGCCTCATATGCTCTGGAGCCCTGGGTCCCTCCATGTGTACTCTTTGGTTGGTGGTCCAGTCCCCGAGAGCTCCGGGGGGTCTGGCTGGTTGACACTGTTGCTCCCTCCATGGGGCTGCAAGGGGCCTTTAAAGTAAAAACAAAAGCACATCCTGGTATCAGCTGCCTAGGAGGCTTATACAAGTAAGCAGTTGAACAGAAGGTAAGATATATCACATATCTAGATACCTCGACCCTAGAGTACAGTTGGATGATTTTCCAGAGGGATTCTCTATCAAGGAGATAAACGGCCTCAGTAACAATACAAGAAGGCTAGAGGTCTGGACTGTCTTGCTCTCTCTCTCTCTCTCTCTCTCTCTCTCTCTGTGTGTGTGTGTGTGTGTGTGTGTGACATATATGTATACACACACGTCTAAGGCTATTAACCATTTTATTCTGGATGGAAGATATTAAGCTGATTCCTTTTGGGTTTCTTATGGGCACATCATGTGTTACCCTCATCCATAGCTCTCTGAGTCCATCTTGTGATGTCGTACATACACTGGAAGTAAGTCGGACTTCATTTTGGATCACAGTGTTCAGGTCTACCATAAACTCATCTAGATTACTGCTTTGACCTTCAAGCCTTTGTCCCTTGGTAATAACCCATTCTACCAATCTCTCACTTGTGTGATCTTATACAAGGCACTCCACAATCCAATCTCTTTGCCAGATGTGGTGGTACAGCACTAAAGGAGGCTGAGGCAGGAGGATAATGATTTTGAGGCCAGCCTAGACTATACAATGAGATCTTCTCAAATAATCCCTTTCCTTATTTGATGAAGGGGGTAAGGGTGCTGTATGTTTCATATGGGGTTCGGGAGGAGTAGTAGTGATACATATAGGTGGAGTGACCTTGAGTAGCTAGACCATAAGTGCTAGATTAAAATTGGTAAATAGAAGGCCAGGGATGATGGAATACACCTCCAATCCCAGCACTTTGAAGGCAGAGGAAGGAGAACCTCTGAGTTCCAAGCCAGCCTATTCTACATGTGGAGTCTTAAGATAGCCAGAACTACATAAACGGACCCTGTCGCAGAAAAAAGAAGGTAAATATGACTGAACATTCACAGAAAAGGAGCAAAACTGATGCTATATTCTTAGACACTTGCCTGTAGTCCCAGCACTCAGAAGGCTGAGGCAGGAGAGTAAGTTCTTGGCCAGCCATAGCTATATAGCAAAACTTTGCCTTAAGAGAAACCACACCATCCCCTCCCCCCTTTAAGATGGTAAGGATAGAGTATTATTAGTCAGTGTTCTTTAGAGGAACAGAACCAATGGGATGACTACGGATATATACATAAGTCAGCTAACCAGTGGGATGAATATGAATATATACATATATTAATTTCTTAAGTTAGCTTACGCTAAAACAGCAACAACAGCTGCATCACCCAAGAAGCGGAGAACATGGTAGTTGCTCTGTCTTTGATGCTGGTGTCTCAGAAGTTGGAGTTGTTTGCATAGTAGTCTCTTATTCAGGGTGCTGACAGCTTCAGTTTTCAGTCCTTCAGGGAACAAAAACCTGGAATGTTTCTGGAGATCAACTGGTCCTTAGTCTACAAAAGAATCTTAGGATTACTAGTGATGAATCAACAGAACCGAAACCAGTGTGGGAAGGAAAGGGTTTGTGGTGGTTTGAATATGCTTGGCCCAGAGAGTGGCACTATTTGCAGGTGCGGCCTTGTTGGAGTATATGTGGCTCTTTTGGAGGAAGTGTGTCACTGTGGGGGTGGGCAATGAGATCCTCCTCCTAGCTGGAAGCCAGTCTTCTCCTAGCAGCCTTCAGATGAAGATATAGAACTCCCAGCTCCTCCAGACCCACGTCTGCCTGGATGCTGCCATGCTCTGGCCTTGATGATAATGGACTGAACCTCTGAATCTGTAAGCCAGTCCCACTTAAATGTTGTTCTTCATAAGAGTTTCCTTTGTCAGCTAAACAAAGACTTCTCAACTGAGGAATACTGAATGGCTGAAAAAATATTCAACATCCTTAATCATCAGGGAAATGCAAATCAAAACAACC
>NC_034613.1:119595321-119637077 GCF_900095145.1 Mus pahari
TTCTGTATCCATTCCTCTGTTGAGGGACATCTGGGTTCTTTCCAGCTTCTGGCTATTATAAATAAGGCTGCTATGAACATAGTGGAGCATGTGTCCTCATTACAAGTTGGAACATCTTCTGGGTATATGCCCAGGAGTGGTATTGCTGGATCTTCCAGTAGAACTATGTTCAGTTTTCTGAGTAACTGCCAGTCTGATTTCCAGAGTGGTTGTACCAGCTTGCAGTCACACCAGCAATGGAGGAGTGTTCTTCTTTCTCCACATCCTTGCCAGCATCTGCTGTTACCTGAGTTTTTGATCTTAGCTATTCTGACTGGTATGAGGTGGAATCTCAGGGTTGTTTTGATTTGCAGTTCCCTGATGACTAAGGATGTTGAACATTTCTTTAGGTGCTTCTTGGCCATTGTAGTTTCCTCAGTTGAGAATTCTCTGTTTAGCTCTGTTCCTCATTTTTTTTTTAGATATTTTCTTCATTTACATTTCAAATGCTATCCCCAAAGCCCCCTATACCCTCGTCCCACCCTGCTCCCCAACCTACCCACTTCTGCTTCCTGGCCCTGGCATTCCCCTGTACTGGGGCATATGATCTTCCCAAGATCAAGGGCCTCTCCTCCCATTGATGTATGACTAGGCCATCCTCTGCTACATATGCAACTAGAGACACAGCTCTGGGGGGGCGGGGACATACTGGTTAGTTCATATTGTCGTTCCTCCTATAGGGTTGCAGACCCCTTTAGCTCCTTGGGTAATTTCTCTAGCTCCTTCTTTAGGGGCCCTGTGTTCCATCCAATAAATGACCGTGAGCATCTACTTCTGTATTTTCCAGGCACTAGCATAGCCTCACAAGAGGCCGCTATATCAGGGTCCCTTCAGCAAAATCATTTGGTGGGATTGCAAGCTGGTACAACCCCACCAAACCCAGACACTATTGCATATGCCAGCAAGATTTTGCTGACAGGACTCTGTTCCCCATATTTTAATAGGATTATTTGGTTCTTTGGAGTATCCAGTCTGTTAGTCTATGTATTTTTTTGGGGGGGGCAATTGAGTCCATTGATGTTAAGAGATATTAAGGAATAGTGATTGTTGCTTCCTGTTATTTTTTGTTTTTAGAGGTGGAATTATGTTTGTGTGGCTATCTTCTTTTGGGTTTGTTGAAAAAATATTACTTTCTTGCTTTTTCTAGCATGTTGTTTCCCTCTTTGTGTTAGTGTTTTCCATCTATTATCCTTTGTAGGGCTGGATTTGTGGAAAGATATTATGTAAATTTGGTTTTGTCTTGAAATATCTTGGTTTCTCCATCTATAGTAATTGACAGTTTTGCTGGGTATAGTAGCTTAGGTTGGCATTTGTGATCTCTTAGGGTCACAGACCTTCCTGTTTTCCCTCACATATTCCCCCCATTTTCCCCTTCTCTTCTCTTCTGAGGAGGGAGAGAACCCCCTCCCCCAGATACCAACCCACCCTGGCATGATGTGGAGTTTTATTTAATAGATTTTTTACTTTTCAACTTTTACTACACTAGTATTCAGTCAATGCCTATTAAATTCTCTCTCTCTCTCTCTCTCTCTCTCTCTCTCTCTCTCTCTCTCTCTCTCTCTCTCTCTCTCTCTCTCTCTCTCTCTCTGTGTGTGTGTGTGTGTGTGTAGTGTATGTATGTGTTCCTATGTGTATATGTGTACATTTGGGGACTAGAGATTTCCACCTTAAGTTCTTGAGACAGGGAGTCTTCCTGAATCTAGATAACTTCATTTGTACTAGACTGACAAATGAAACCCAAGAATCTGATTGCTTCCCAAAGTTCTCCAATACTAGGGTGACAGGTAAACACCATAGTGCCTGGCTTTTTTTGTGAATGATGGGATCTGAACTCAGGCCTTGACGTTTGTGCAGCTAGTGTGCTTCCCACTGAGCCATCTCCATAGCCCCCACAAAATGCTTTTACTGTTGAGGTTTGTGGGAGTCTGGATCCAATCAAGGACAGTTTTTCATATTAGGTTTATCTAATCGTTTTATTTATTTTATTTATTTTAAAATAGAAAATACTAACATTTTATTTTGGAAAATTCTAAATATATTCCAAGGCAGAATAACATACTCTGTGTATTACTGTTCTGTTCTAGGAATTTGGGATAGATAATTTAATATGGCATTAGTGATTATAAACAAATTGCTGTGTCTTGTTTTGTTTTTAAATTATTTTATAAAACAAAAGGTTTCCTTATAGCATTTTCATAAGTATGAAAGTTGCAGCTGCCCTTCCTGCTTCTATTTCTCTTTCATTATATTCATTTTAAATCTTTTTTAAATTTACAATTTTTATCTTATGGGCATGAGTGTTTTGCCTACAGGTATGTCTCTGGACCATGTGCCTGCTTAGTGTTCAAGGAGGCCAGAAGAGAGTGTTAGACTTCCTGGAACTGGATTTATGGATGGTTGTAAGGCAACTAGTTGGTGCTGGGAATAAAACCTGGATCTTCTGCAAGAGCAGCAGCCAGTGTTCTTAACCACGGAGACCTCTCTCTCTCTCTCTCTCTCTCTCTCTCTCTCTCTCTCTCTCTCTCTCTCTCTCTCTCTCCCTTGCTCATTTTAAATCTTTTCAAAGCTAAAAACAAACACTGCCTCATTTCTTTAAATCCCTTGCCATTGCCTTGTTGAAGTCTGTAGGTTGTCTTGTGTTTTTGATTTGGCTGATTGCTCCTGTATCACATAGTCTGGTAACGGTCTTGAGATTCATGCTCTTTATTATTATTTTTTAAAAGAATAGTTTATTGTTGAGGCTAAGAACTTTTCTTTGTATAATGTCTACCTGCCTCACTTTTAGTATAAACTCATGTGGATGGAGGTACTGGAGATGTGGCTGCTCTGTTGTCAATTTTTCCTTTGTCTTCTTACTTAATGACTTTACTAATCATTTGGTAACTGTTCTCAACATCATTTTATGAAGGATTTCCACATAATGGCTTTCCAACTCTATAATTCTCAGTACTTGTCAGTTACAATTGCTTTGCAGTAATTATCTGTACCCTTTTTGATAAGCCCAATAAACTTCCTGTAGCAAAGAGGATATGTGTTTAAATCCTTTTAGTTTCAATAGTTGAGTTACTATTATTTTATTCAGCATATTCTGTTCCTGTGTTCATAAGTGTGATTGCCTATAACACTGATTCTTAATCTCTGGAAAAGGTACCTCTCTATGGACTATTTGGAAATACCTGGAGGTGCTTTTCATTTTCATAGTTAATTCGATATGTGTATTTCTGTATGTACTCTGTTACTGGGATTTAGCAGAAATGATCTAGAATGCTAAATGAGAACTGTTCTATCCAGATTGCCAGCTGCTGCAAGGTATGCACATGCCTTTTATCCTTGCACTCAGAAGACAGACATAGGTGGATGAATTGGATTTCAGCCTTGTCTTAATGCTGAGTTGCAGGTTAGCCAGGGCTATATGCTTTGATTTTTCAAAACCTACTTTTAATAAGGGTTCCTAAAAGCTTTAACCTCCCTTCTAGCTCACCACCCACCAGAGGTAGTGGAAAAGGAGGGTTATTAGGATATGGGGGAAGTGGACATGTTTAGAAATAGTTCTTTGCAGCAAATCCAATCTGCCTTGTCACGATATATTCCAGCAGTCCAGTTCAGTAGTGTCAGGACAGCAAACAGGAATGGCATGGCACAGATAGCATGACCCAGTAGAAACAGCCAGACTTCTGCTGAATTGGCAGGACCAGCATGGACACCAGGAGAAGTTCTCTGCAAAGTGAAGATTACTGAAGTCATGAGACCAATGAAGCATTCATTGCAAAGCTATGCAAGCCCATCAGTCACTGCCCATTGAGTCCTATTTATATTCCCTCCCTAAGGTCTTGCCTCCCATGGGTCTTACCTCAGCAAAACACCACATGAGTCTATCTTAGCAAAACTCCATGTGAGTCTGTATTAGCTGACATCATTTTGCCCATTGGTCCAAGTCTGCAGAAGTGGCAAGAAGCTGCCAGAACACTACCAGAAGTTTTTTCGTGCATTTCTTTCTATGTAGTTACGACAAATGATGACCATTAATGCGTGCCAATAACTTCCAGCACCATCTACCATCTGTTGGGTTATATTTATATTCCTTCTTAACATCATGTGTCCTTCCTTTCACGTGTTTGCTTTAGCAAAACATCCTTTCACCTGTGTCTGCTTCAGGAAAACATTCTTTGACATAACTGACTGTTGGATACCAGAAGTTTCTACTTCATAGGGCTATATAAAGTCCCTCCCTGTCTAAAGCATAAACACACACACACACACACACACACACACACACACACAAGCACAAGCACACACACACACACACACAGAGAGAGAGAGAGAGACAGACAGACAGACAGACAGACAGACAGACAGAGACAGAGAGAGACAGAGAGAGACAGAGACAGAGACAGGGGGAGAGACCCCCAAATAATAATAAAGAGCCGGGCGGTGGTGGGTGGTGGGTGGTGGGTGGTGGCGCACGCCTTTAATCCCAGCACTCAGGAAGCAGAGGCAGGTGGATTTCTGAGTTCGAGGCCAGCCTGGTCTACAGAGTGAGTTCCAGGACAGCCAGGGCTACACAGAGAAACCCTGTCTCGAAAAACCAAGAAAGGAAAAAAAAGTTTCATTGTACTTTTCTTGGAATCAATGTCCATAAGAGAGGTGGGCCTGTGATATCACCTCCTTATACTTGGTGGTTTTGGTATCTAGATTAAACTAGGCTCCCTTTCGTGATATACTTGCTCTCATTTCTTGTTGCTGTGGAAATTTGTATAAGACATTTTAACATTTTATAAGTTAACTCCTCAGTGTAGTTCAATTTGTCTTATTGGACCTTTTAGTATTTTGCACAAAGATTCCATATACTCTCCTGGAGATCTGGTGCAGTATATAGTATTCTCTATCCTAGAATTTTGGCCATTCCACAGCCTTTAATCTCGTGTAGATTAGTAACTAGCTTTAAGTCCCCCTCCATAACTCCCCAAAGGTTTCTAGACTTTAATTCAATCTCTGGGATACATTTTGAATCAGAATTATTTCATTTTAAGCAGCAGAAATTAATTTTACATAATGTAAACAAAAGTAAGAATATTTGGAAGGCTATTGGAGTGATTCAATTTCAGACTGACGATGCTTGGAAAAGCAATGCCTCATGAAGTCAGGAACCAGAGAGCTTCAGGTGTTTGGGGAGAGGTACCCCTGTCTCTGCTATCTTCAATCAAGATTCAAAATTGAAGCATGGTGTTGGGTAGTATGGGATGCACCTTTAATCCTAGCACTCAGAAAATAGAGGTGGGTAGATGTCTAAGTTCAAGGCCAGCCTGAACAGAGTGAGTTCAAGGACAGCCAGGGATACACAGAGAAACCCTGTCTCAAAAAAAAAAAAAAAGGGAAAAGGAAAAGGAAAAGGAAAAGGAAAAAAAAGGAAAAGGAAAAGGAAAAGAAAAAGAAAAAGAGTAAGAGTGATATACTGAAGAGATTTCTCAGGGGATAGCAGCACTGTCTGCTCTTCTAGGGGACCTGGGTTTGATTACCAGGCCTTAGTGGAAACTTATAGCTACCTGTGGTTTCAGTTTCTAGACCCCACAGGCACCAGACACACATGCACTGACATAATATTCTGGCAAAACACCTATACACATAATTTCTTTTTAAATTTAAGGATGGAAATCTTAACTATTCCAAAGACTGTTTATGATTCATCTTAGTGTAAGAGGTCAGTGAACAAAAGCTAAGAGAAAAAAATCAATAGCAAGTAAAGGAAGTATAAACAGAGTTTTCGACGTGAAAATGAGATGTTGAGGAAGCCTTTAAATGTATAAGCCAGTATCTCAGAGAGGGCTGGACTGGGATTAAAGAATTAAGAGCCATAAGGATAATTGAAATTGTAAACATGATTTAGATTTTTTTTCTGGAAGAAAGTAGGAGATGATTTATGTACCAACAGGCATGTACTGCTTTTGCAGTAATTTGAGGGTTGCTCCTGTTTCAAGGGGGAATTAGACAGACCTAGAGGCTGGAAAAGGACTTGATGATGTAGGACTGAAAAACACTGTGCTGGAAATATTCCATTTCCTAAAAATAAAATTGTTATGTGTAAGTTTTAATGGAATGTAACTTCTTTGTGCCAAAGTTATAATAAACACCACAATATTTTTCTCTAAAGTTTATAATTTGTATTGTCCCTGCCTCCATGCTATGTCATTTTATTTAATCCCCACAACAAATTAATTTTATAGATATTTAGATGAATTGTTTCCTGACACAGTTATCACATAATACAGTTTCGTAAATGATGTAGTTGGACTTGAATATATCTACTGGATTTTAAAACCTGTATGCTTCATTGATACGTGTAGGAACCCCCCACATAACCTAGAACATCCGTGTGGTGGTTTGAATATGCCTGCTCCTTAGGGAGTGGCAATCTTAGGAGGTGTGGCCTTGTTAGAGGAAGTATATCACTGTGGGGGTGGGGCTTTCGAAGTCTCCTCCTATGCCCAGGTTCCTCCCATTGTGGAAGAGAGTTTCTANCTCCCTGCGTGAGGATGCCAGCCTGTTCTGGTTGCCTTCAGAACAAAATGTAGAACTCTCAGCTCTGCCTGTGCCATGCCTGCCTGGATGCTGCCATGTTCCCACCTTGATGATAATGGACTGAACCTCTGAACCTGTAAGCCTAATTAAATGTTGTCCTTATAACCCGTTGCACTGGACATGGTGTCTGTTCACAGCAGTAAAACCCTAAGACAAGTCTTTAAGCTCTCACCATTCTTACTCTCTTCTCTAGCCCTCCTTCTCTCTTTCCCTTTTCTCCTCTCTCCACGTGGCCATGGCCAGCCTCTATCTCTTTCTACTTTTTCTCTTTCTCCCTGCCTTTCTATAATAAAGCTCTAAAACCACAAAAAGAAAAACAAACAAACAAATAAAACAACCTTAAGGCAAGCAGTTCTCATCCTTGATAGTGTATTCAACGCACCTGTAGAGCTTGAAAATGAGATCAATGGTGAACCTCATCAAAGATTCTGATTTAATTTATCAGGAGTGTGGGCTGTCAAGTAGAGTGCAAGGAAGCTTCTGGTGGCGAAAGCTTCAGGAGGGTGATTTCTTCCCAGCCAGTGTTATAGCTTCTGTGATGGATGCTATCAGACATCGGAGTCATTCTCGCACACCTTTATCCCTTCTGGATAGGATCTTATATCCAGTTTTGGGGTGGGTTGGGGTCTGACAGCATGTGCTTTCTATTGGCTTGGCCTGAGATATCTCATCTACATGAGAAGGGACTTCTGGGTGCTTTCCCTAAGTAACTGAGGGCCACAATTCTCTCTATGGGGGACTGTGGCTATATGACAGGGGCCTGGAGTTGGGAGCAGGAGAAGCTCCTATCTTTTCTTCGGGGTCTTTGGGGCTTCAAGCCCTAGCTGGACCTTGCCAGGCTTCCTCTCATGGTCCACTGCCCCATAGTGGACCAGTTACTACATTCTTTTTAAAAGCTAGCCATTCAACTTAGCCAATAAATAATAAATTGAGTACCTGTTCATTCTAAATGGTGTCTAGGCAAGCAGGAACTATCAGTTCAAGCTATGTTCAAGCAGGAACTGTCAGTTGGCTCTTGCCATGGTGCTATGTAACAAAGCCCACAACATTGCTGATTGCTTTGTAAGTACTTGTTTGTGGTTTAGAAATGGGGTCTTGCATACGGCCTAGGGCTAGGGCCTCTGGGCAAGGCAGGATGTGGGAAGTTTGATTGTGCACCCCATGACCACCACCTGGCAGGACCCTGCTCTGGGGTTGGGGAACCTAGTCCGAGGTCCCTGCAGAACTGCTGGAATTAGCTTGGGGTTCCTGGGTCTGCATGGAGGCCAAGGACGACAGGTTCTCAGGCTTCCAGACACCATAGATGCCACTGAATGTTTCAAAAGAGCTGAGAACAGAGTGGGGGCCTGCAGGTGGGCTCTAGCCCAGGGCCGAAGGGAAAAGGGAAGGAAGAGGGAGCTCTGGCAGGTTCTTGTGGCGAGGAGAGTCCTGGTTTTGCTCGAGCAGCTTGGGTTGGCTGGTAGCCTTGTCAGGAAGTGCTGAGAGGCCTCCAGCGAGAGACTAGATGCACTGTTTGTTAGAGAAAGACCTGCTCCATTGTTCCAGCATAGCAGATCCCAATGAGAAGAGGTAGTCCATGGTTTTAAGGCATTTTTTTTTGTAGAAAGGCAGAGAGAAGGAAATAGAGGCTGGCCATGGCCATGTGGAGAAAGGGGGGAAGGGAATGAGGAGAGAGGAGAATCATTTGGAGAAGACCCACCCTAAATCTGTGCCACGCCTTCTGGTGGCTGCCCACAAAGAGAGAGAGAGAGAGAGAGAGAGAGAGAGAGAGAGAGAGAGAGAGAGAGAGAGAGAGAGAGAGAGACGGAAGAAGGAAACTTTTGCTTTTTGCATGCCTGCCCAACTGCCCACCCTTACTCTCACTGGCAAGTTCATGTGTCCTGTGGCTGAGGCTTTCCTTTGCTTGTGTTAGAACCTACTTCTTCAGCATTCCAACATAGACTCAGACCAGAAGCAATCTAGGAATTCCTTGGCATCTAGCACTGGATTGGGACTGCTGCGACACCATGAATTGAGCAACTGCTGGCTTCTTGGTTTTTCCACTGGGAAGACAGTCATTATTAGACTAGCCAAATCACAGCCTGTAAGCCTCTCTAATAAATCCCCTTTTAATATGTAAACTATATATGTATTAAATGTATGAGTATAATAATTATGTAAGTTCCATTTCTTTGGAGAACCCTGACTAAACAGATGGAGCAATTGTTCATAAAATGGTAGCAATGAAACTTGGTCTGGCATTTCATCAACCATATTAAAAGTAAGAATATGATCCTAAAAGGTGAAGAAATAAAGTTGGAGGCTAGGCCTCCCTCCCTCTCTCCTTCTCTCCCTCCCTCCTTCCTTCTCTCCCTCCTTCTCTCTCTTTCTCTTTCTTTCTTTCTCTCTCTTTCTTTCTTTCCTTTTTTTCATGGGATAGGATCTCACCTTGTAGGCCTGGCTGGCCTTCAGTTCACATAGATCTTTCTGCCTCTGCATCCTGAGCACAGGGATTAAAAATATGTACCACCATGCCAGGCTTTGCATCTTGGTTTCTTAACTCTCTAGATTATAATGTTTGACTCTGTGGTCTTGGAATTTTCCTTTTACTAGATATACATTGTAGAGAGCCATTATGTTAGCATCTCTGTTACAGATTACAGGTTTGTTCTTAATTTTCCAGGATGAATATTCTTGGAGAAAAGCAAAGATGTGGGACCTGCTGGTACTTCGAGTGTATTATCTGGAGAGAAAGGTGAGGAATTGGCTGAAATAGAGAGAAGTGTACAGGAAAGCCTTCCTATTCTCTTTTATGGCTGCTTCCTATGGGGAGCAGAGGCCACCTATCCTCAAGAGACTGCTCAGTGGCCTGTGATGTTCTAACATCTGCCTTTCTATGCCCCACTTTTTTCTATCCACCTTTATCCCTCATTTTTCATACCTTCTTGCCAACTGTATGTGCCATACTTTAAAAGGTATGCAGTAGTTAAAAACAAAAAAAGAAAGAATCCAGGGCCTGGCAAACACAGAAGTGGATGCTCACAATCAGCTATTGGATGGAACACAGGGCCCCCAATGGAGGAGCTAGAGAAAGTACCCAAGGAGCTGAAGGGGGATGTAACCTTGTAGGTGGAACAACAATATGAACTAACCAGTACCCCCTGAGCTCGTGTCTCTAGCTGCATATGTAGCAGAAGATGGCCTAGTCAGCCATCATTGGGAAGAGAGGCCCCTTGGTCTTGCAAACTTTATATGACTCAGCACATGGGAAGGCCAGGGCCAAGTAGTGGGAGTGGGTGGGTAGGGGAGCGGGGGGTGGGAGGAGGGTATAGGGAACTTTCGGGATAGCATTTGAAATGTAAATAAAGAAAATATCTAATATAAAATAAGATCATTACAAAAAACGAGAAAGAATTCAAGGATATGGATATAAGTGTTCCTGTGCATATTTTATTACCTATATGTACAAATATTTTTTAAAGATTTATTTATTATATGTAAATACACTGTAGCTGTCTTCAGACACACCAGAAAAGGGCGTCAGATCTTGTTATGGATGGTTGTGAGCCACCATGTGGTTGCTGGGAATTGAACTCAGGACCTCTGGAAAAGCAGTCTCTGGAAAAGCAGTCAGTGCTCTTAACCACTGAGCCACCTCTCCAGCCCTATATGTACAAATATTTAGATTGAGTATTTGTTTATATTATTTGAATGTAGATATTATATAGATTTGTTAAAATAATAGACAGCAATGCCTTATTTTCAATAAGTTACCACATTAGGCTCTATTGTAGTATGAATGTGAACTGTCCTCCATAAGCTTGTATGTTGAAATACTCGTTTTTAGTTGGTGGTGAAAGTTTGGAACCTTGTAAAATGTGTATTACACAGAGCCTTGTAGAAACAAGTGCCTCAATGTAGGGTAAACCTTGGTGTTCAAAAGCCTGGTTCCATTATATATCAACTGCTTCCTCACTGCAGAGGCAATGCAAACAGCCAGTTCATACTGCTGCTGCCTTCCCTTCTCTGCCATGGAAGAATGTATAATTCCTAGAATTGCAAGCCCAAGTAAACCCTTCTTTAAGACATTTTTGCCTAAGATTTCTGTATTGAAAAATACCTAGGATATCAATAAAGAATATTCCTGGGCTTGCCTGGAAGAACATTTCCAGAGAGGATTAATTAAGGAGGGAAGGACAACCTGAGCTCAGTGTAGAAAAACTCATTCAATAGTCTGGGGGTCTATCGAATAAAAGGAAGAAGGAAAAAGCCCACTAACATGGGAGAAATCCTTTGTTCTTCCTAGCTGTCATGAGAGGAGCAGCAAACTCTCTCACCATGGTGCTCCTGCCTTAGTACAGAACCAAAGCCAATTGGTCCAGTCAGCTAAGGACTCTGAAACTCCATCACCAAAATAAATCCTTCCTTTTACTATTTTTCTCAGTTATTTGGCACATCAATAAAATTCTGATAAATCAATAAAATTAAAATGCTTATACCCTAAGAGAAGATGTAAGAGGAATTCTTGTGATTTGTTTTTTGTTGGATATTACCTAAAAATGCCTTTATAAGTATATTAGTTACCCTGTTTATTGCTGAGATGAAATATCTTACTAAAGCAACTTAAGAAAGGTAGGATTTATTTTTGCTCACAGTCCATCGTGACAAAGAATGCATAGTAGATGAAACAGAAAGCAGGCTGTCACATGGCAGGCATCTGTAGTCAGGCAGCAGGGAGCGATGGATGCTGTTGCTTAGCTCACTGTCTCCTTTTTATTCCGTCCAGGATACTGGTCCATAGAAAAGTACCACCCACATTTAAGTCCCAATTACCCTCTCTGTCTCAATTATCCTATTGAGAAATTCCCCTACAAACAGACTGAGAGGTTTTGTGTCCTAGGTGACTCTAGATCCTGTCAAATTGCCAGTCAGTACTATCACAAGGCCATTCCTTGTCAAACTTGACATACGAACACTCGCTGGTGTGACTAATATAGCTAGCCAGTTTGCTCCTGGCATCCTTTGTCTCTGCCATTCAGGTGCTGCAATTACAGGCAAATTGCCACACTTATCTGGTATTAACATGAGTTATGGTTATCTCAAGTCCACTCTTCAGGCTTGCATGGTAAATACTTTAGCCACTGAACCATATCCTGAGCCCCTGACTTTAACCTGACTGTAACCTTCCAGTCTTTGTTTATATAGGTTCAGGATCATCTTATAATACAGAATGCACTTAGTTTGTTTCTAAAAGCCCCCCACAGTCTTTGACATTCTAACATTGTTCAGAAGTGTCAGTGTAGAGTTATCTCTTCTGAAGCCCACTGTCTTTTTAACTCTGAGCCTCTATATTGAAAACAAAATAGGTTACATACCTCCAACATTTAAGGAAACAGTAAACATTCCCATTCCAAAAGGGAATAATGGGGCAAAGCAAGGAAAAAATCAGGCCAAAATAAGATGAACACCCAGCAGAGAAAACACCAAACCCTGCAGCTCTGAGTCAGGCTTATGGGGCTCAAGATAGAATTGATCATCTGGGCCCAATAGAGTTTGAGTAGCCCAAGTTTTCCAGCTCTGCCACCTGAAGCAGACTTAGCTTCACTTTTGAGCTACTTGCTTGCGGCTTTCCTTAGTGAATGTCCTACGATATTTGGCATGTGCAACATCTGATGATGTTTATTTTGCTAATATTTCCATATCACAGTTCATTAGAGAAGGAAGTAAAGACTAGAACTCTAATAGGCCAGGAACCCAGAGCTGACGCAGGGGCCATGGAAGAGTGCTGCTTATTGGCTTGCTTCCCATAGCTTGTTTAGCCTGCTTTCTTATAAGCAACTGTGGTGGTTTGAATCGGTATGAACCTCCATAAGTTCATGTTATTCAATGCTTGACCTATAGGGAGGGGGCACTACTAGGAGGTGTGGCCTTATTGCAGTAGGTGTGGTGTTGTTGGAGGAAGTATGTCATTATGGAGGTGGGCTTTGAGGAGTTATATATATTCAAGCTCCACCCAGGTTGTATGCAGTCTTTTGCTGCTGTCTGCTGATCCAGATGTAGAACTCTCAGCTCCTTTTCCAGCACCATGTTTACCTGTGTGCTGTCATGCTTCTACCATGATGAGAATCGACTAAAACCTCTGAAATTGTAAACAAGTCCCAATTAAATATTTTCTTTATAAGATTTGCCTTGGTTATGGGGTCTCTTCACAGCAATGGAAACCCTAACTAAGCAGCAACCATTAGCAGCTCAGGGATGGTACCACCCATAATGGGCTGGACCCTCCTCTATCAATAGTGTATTAAGAAAATGCTGTACAGGCTTCTCTATAGCCTGATCTTATGCCGGTAGCCTGCCTGCACCCCTCTCTACCCTGTCTTCTTTTTTACAGTTTTTTTCTCAATCATTTATTTATTTTTTATCCACTTTACATCCCAATTGCAGTCCCCTTCACTCCTCCCAGTCCCACACTTACAGATTCCTCTCATCATTACCCCCTCCCCATCTCCTCAGAGAAGGGGACACCCCCCCCACCCTTGGGTACCACCCTGCCCCGGGAAATCTAGTCCCATCAAGACTAGGCACATTTTCTCTTGCTGAGGCCCAAACAGGCAGTCCAGTTAGAAGGGGATCCAGTGGCAGGCAACCAAGTTAGAGACAGCCTCTGCTCCAATGTTAGGGGACCCAAATGAGGACTGTCATGTTTTTGATCGAAGTTTCCTCCTCTTGGATGACTTTAGCTTATGTAAAAATTAAAGTAAATCTTGCCGTAACAACTGAGAGGACACTACACTATATAGGCTTTGTGTCCATTTGTGTCAGTAATCTGGCTGCCGTTCATGGGACACTTGTCTTAAAGCCTCTTTCTTCATTTACCTGCTCAGTCTGGACTAAAGCCAATGGGGTAATTGTTACCCCCCTCCTTGGCTATGCTTATACTTACCTGGTGAACAATGTATATAATTCACTCAAGGAAGGCAACTAACTGCCCATCTTTGATCAAGCTTAATCCCCTTATCATTCGTGTGTGTGTGTGTGTGTGTGTGTGTGTGTGTGTGTGTATCTACCAACTGATATTTATTGCTTCTGATACTTAAGGGCCACCAGGAACTGAGGCACACTTGCTTCCAGGATCCATCCAAACATAAATACGTTTAACATTAATAGAAGACTAACAAATTCACAAGTCAGCATGGGGCCCTTCAGTAACCCTGTGAATGGTTGTCTCCTGCAGATGTCCCTAGCCACTCAATTAGGGAATCAGCTTAGAACTGAAGACCTCCCTCCTATATAGTGCAGTTGCAGTAGGGATTAGTCATGTTCCCCTCTTGTTTTATACCCACCTCCCTTTTTTGATAACCACCTTTGTGGGGAATTGCTGGTCAGGCTCTAATGGCACTGAATTTTTGTCTTTCATCATTTTTTTTTTTCTTGACGGACTCCAGCTGGCTGAAAAATCTATCTACATTTGCCTCCAAGGGACTCAGAGAGATCCCTTTGTTGGCCTCCTCTTACCCCAAATGTGTGTATGATTGTTTTAGCACCTTATAAATGTAGTTCCCAGGCTAGTCTAAGTCATTTGGCTCTATTTAAGTTTTTCTCCCATTTTATAATGATCATGTCCTACTACAGGACTTACTAACGCCACAAAAGCTCCACCCCAGTCTCAAGGTCTCTTCTGAGTCAACCTCTCCCTCAGTATTCAGATGAATAGCCTCATCTGGTCAGTCCAACTTGGCATCTGACACTACTTAGCTTTTAAGTGGTCACTTTTGTCTTTTCCTCTTTACTGTCCAATACCTTTTAGGGGTTCAAGTTTTGGGACCTTAGGGAAGGGCTCTTTAGCTCATACCTATCTTGCACTCTTCCATGTACTTGCTACCAGCAAGACAGCATGTCTAGTTCATCCTCTCTTATACAACAAATTTCCACCGAGTAGCCATCTCAGTCGTGTGTGTGTGTGTGTGTGTGTGTGTGTGTGTATGTGTGTGTGTATCAACCATAAAACCTATGTGGTAACCTGTTGAAACGCATTCCTTACATGTTACTCTCACAGACCACCAAATCTAGATGTGATGGCCTATGCCTGGAATCCTACCTAGCACTGAGGAAACACAAAAAGGAAGATCCCTGGAGCTCACTGGTCAGCTAGTCTTGCTAAATTGGTGAGGTCCAGTGCGATGAGAAAACCTGCCTTAAAAGTCAGGCATATGGTGCTGGACAGACCCTCAGCAACAAAGAGCACTTGCTGCTCTTATTGAGAACTTAATTCCCAGCACCTACATGGAAGCTCACAAACCTCTCTAACTCCAGTCCCAGGACCATCTTCTGGATACTTCGGGCACTGTACACACATGGTACACAGACATACATATACAAGCAAAACACCCATGCACACAAAATGGACATAAATCTTAACAAAATATGGCAGAGGGAGATACGCCAGTCACCATACAGTGCATGAAAGACACCCAGAGATATGCCAGCCATCACGTGGCAGAAAGCAGGCTGGTGCCACCACAATGAGCAAGTATGTGGTAGAGAGTTGGGAGAGAAAGAGAGTTGGAATGGTTTGTGCCCTATGGAGAGAGGAGGAATTGGACACAGAAGGGTGGCGAGGAAGAGCCTGGTGTTGAGTTGCCTGTGCTGCAACCTGAGGCCATGTACCCATGAACACAGGTCCTGGCCTGGGTCATAGCCCTAAAGCAGTCTGTGTCGACATCCATGTCTCATGTTACCACCAAAGGCCATGTGGATGTCCCTGGTCTGGGCTGCCTCCTGGGACCTTCCTGATACCTAAGGGGCTATGCAGAGCTGTTCCCTCGTCTCCACAGCTCGGGAGAGCTGGCCCTGCCCTTACCTGGGCAGTGAGGGAGAGCTGGCCCTACCCTTACCTGGGCAGTGAGGGAGAGCTGGCACCTGCCCTTACCTGGGCAGTGAGGAAGAGCTGGTGCCCTGCCCTTACCTGGGCAGTGAGGGAGAGTGGGCCCTGCCCTTACCTGGGCAGTTAGGAAGAGCTGGCCCCACCCCTTCATTGGCCATGCACTAGTATGGGCACAACCCACTCCTTGCCTGTGCAGCTTGAGAGAGCTGGCCCCAAGGGCCTGATAGTAGGACAGCTGGCCCTGCTCCTCACTGGCTACAGCACTGGGGAGGGCAGGCCCTGTACCTTGCCTGGGCAGCACAGTAGAGCTGGCCCTGGTGGCAGGGTGCTAGATGAGTGATGAGATTGTGAGAGCAGGAGAGCTGGTCCTACCCCTCTCCAGGGCAGTGCTGGAGAGCTGTCTGAGGTGTGGTGCGTGGGTGAGGGAGAGCCAGAGCCTTCTGTCACAAGCAGGAGAGCTAGCCCTGGTAGCGCAGGCACAGGGGCAGGCGAGCTTGCAGGATAAACAATGTAGCCAACACCCAGGCCCAGATCTAGGGCTTTTAGTTGGCCCACTCCAGCATCTACCCTGTCTATGAATTGCTGGAGCACATGAAGGAACCAGTCCTGCAGAGCCAAAGCTGCAGGATCTCCATGACACAGGGCAACAACTCGCTGCAATGACTCCTTGCCACAAACATTCACAAGTAAATCTCCTTGGGCAAAAGGGTACACTGTGAGACACACTGTGACATCAAGCAACTTCCACAGTGAGATTTTGTTTGTTTGCTTTTGGGAGGGGGAGGTTGCAAGGATAGAGGGAGGATAATGAGGGATGGGAGATGAACGGGATTGGAATGTAGAATGTGAAATTCACACACACACACACACACACACACACACACACACACACACACACACAAGTTAAAAGATAAGGTGGAGAGCAACAGAGGAAACATACTCACTTTTGAACTCTGGTATCCACCTGCATGGGTATTTATGGGCATGTATACCTCCTAATTGGAAGCACATGTGAACACATACATACACCACATACACAAACGTTTTAAAAAGATATATATAGTAAAGGTTGTTTGGAAGTCACTTGATCTCCCAGTATAATGGTGATTACGATGCTTCACATGGAGTTACTGAACGCTCACCTTGATCCCTGGCACATAGTGTGATCTTGGAGTCAGACCTGGTTACCCTACCTATATGCCCCTGACCAAACACTTTAACCTTTTTGTCTTTACTTTCTTTACGTGCAAAATAGAGTGAATTTTAAGAGGTAAATTAATACTTTTGTGGCATAAAGAAAGAAAAGCTTCCAACAAGAAGCCTCTTAAATTACTTTTACCCTTTCGTCTCCTTTAGATTCTTCAAGTTGCACAATTTGTCAGCGTGTCATCTACACCTGTTCTGTCAAGCACAGTGTACTTCAAACTGCGAAATCAGTAACTTGAAGTAAGTTGAAGTTTGCTTTAAAGTCTTAAGGTATTAAAGATAAAGCCAGGGGTTGTGCTGTGTTGGCCTGCATCTGCTCTGCCACTGGGCACAACTGCTTGGGGAGGCACAACTTGGGAGTTTGACTGCACTTATCCCACAGCTCTGCTGGGGCTCCACCAGGGCTCCACACTAGAGCCCTGGAGGGGTGGTGTTGGGCTGCAGGGAAGCTCCTAAGGCAGCACTCAGGTAGGGAGGTGCAGTCTGAGCTGGCTGTGGAGGGTGGGGTTTATCCCCAGACCTTCCAGGCAGGGGCTGTGGTGTTCTCAGGCTCTTGGCCATCCAGGCACCAGGAGCTGTGGAAGAGCTGAGAAGGGACTTGGGGCCCACAGGCTGGGTCTAGCCTCGGGTAGGGAGGGGGAAAGGGGAGCTCTGGCTAGTCCCACTGTGATTGTTATCCTTGGCTTGGTGGACAGCAGGCTTGGTGGTGGTTGTGGCTGGGAGAGGCCTTCTACGGGAGATTTGACTGTGGTATGTGAAGTCCTCTGTGGCTCCCTAGGGCTGACCTTGATGAAAAGAGAGGGTCCATTGATTTGAGCTGTTTACTGTCATGGCGAAAAGTGGATTCGTAAAACCATACTCCCTTCTCAGGGTGGGCAGATTAAATACCTTTTGCAGGAAGGAATGTCTGGGAAGAGAAGCTTATTGGCAATGCTCTCCAGGCCTCTTAGTACCTCATTAGCATGGACATCTCGGTCTTGAGCCTTTGTGACCTGTGGTCAAGTCTCTTTTCCTATTGTCTTGGTCTGAGATGTTAGGGATGCCTCCTCTATATGTGGAAGGGCTTGGGGCATTGCCCTTATGTGACTGATGGCCACAAATTTATGGGGGAGGGCTACAGATACTTGACAGGGGCCTAGTGCCAGGAGCAGGCGAAGCTCCTACTGTCCCCCCCCTTCAGGGTCTCAGGGGCTTCAAGGCTTTAGCTTAGTGGAGGACCAGGCTTCCTCTCATGGTCTACTGCCCTACAGTCAGACATTACAATTCCAGAAGATTGAACCTGAGAAATATAGCCAGGACTCAGTTCACTGTTGAACAGCACAAGGGGAGATACTACAAGTCCTAAATGGGTAGGAATGAGTCAGTCTGATAACTCCTTTAATCCCTCTTGCCTTTTCTCCTTTAATATGTTTTCTTCCTGCTAAAATGAGAGTGGTAATTTTTTTTTTTTTTTTTTTTTGGTTTTTCGAGACAGGGTTTCCCTGTGTAGCCCTAGCTATCCTGGAACTCACTTTGTAGACCAGGCTCAGAAATCTGCCTGCCTCTGCCTCCTGAGTGCTGGTGTTTGGTATCCTTCTTGGGTCCTAGAAGAGCAATCTGGTTTCACCAGACTCCTGCTATCTAAATTTATTTTCATTTTGGCCCACCCTCCTTTACACCCTGTAACTTGATCCTTTTCTTTCCGTCCTTGCCCTATTCTTAAATTCATAAATACCTTAAGGTGAAAACCTTTCACTTCCCAGGACTCCTGACCTCACTCATTTGCAGGTGCATTGCTGCCATCTCTGCTGCTGCCACCATCACCTACCCCCCCCCACACACACAGCTGCCAACCCCTGGAATGTCACCTTTTTTTTTTTGTGCCAGATCTCAGTATCTGTTGTCCTTTTCTACTATCCTTGAGGAAGAACTAGCCTTTTCAAACTCAAGTGGGTAAATAACTTTTATTTTTGTGAACACCTTATTATTTTCAAAACACAGAAGTACATAAAGAAAAACCTTTTATTCACACTTGGCTGTATTCTATTCTGTACCTCCATACCACACTGCCTTCTGTTCCCTGCCAGTTTGCTAAGTGTCTTTTCCATATCTTTTCAATGCTTACCGAAATACAGATTTTATAGAAATAAATTTGTAACATATTTACATAGAGCATACATATGCATACCTAAGAACTTTAAGTGTTTTTATCTTACACAAAACAATGGTCCCTTTCATAGTGTTGTTTTCCTTCTGATACTACTGGCTATTCCTCCCATCCATTACGTAAGACCATCTTTTCTCTTTTTCTTTCATTTAAAGCATTCTCTGTATATCTCCTTTAACGGCTCAAGTTTCTACTACTGAGTCTTCAGGAGCTTTCCTGCAAGTTGCAATGTTTTATCTTTGAGGAAATTGCTCCAAAAGTACCTAACCTTTACTCTTACTGCTGTTATCAGAGTTTAAAAGCGTGTTAGAAATTTTATCCAATATATTTTGCCAAGCATGTTGGCTAGCTGACAAACTAACCCTGTCGCATCCATGGCTCTCATTTTACTCCCCCCCTTTGCAGCCTAGAGTCCCTGTAAAGCTGCGGTTCTCAGCCTGTGGGCTGTGACCCCTATATGGAGGTCAAACAACCCTTTCACAGGGGTCACCTAAGACCTTTGGGAGACATCATTCATCATAGTATGATATGAAGTACCAATGAAGATAATTTTATGGTTGGGGGTCACCACCACATGAGGTGAAACATTAAAGGTTGAAATCACTGTTGTAGAGGTTCCCCTCACTCCTCTGTCCTGGCCATTTGGTTTCTACTCTGCCACCACCCTAACTTTTCTTGAAGATCCAAAGTAAATACCAGCCCTAATGAACCGTTTTGTTTTGTTTTTTTCTTTTCTTTTTTTTAGCCAGCTTCAGCCTCTGTGACCTTGCCTGTTGAGTTTTTGTCGGCACTGCTAAGGCCTTCAATTTCCAATTCAGTTGTTCTCAACTCTAGTGGGTTTTGCCCTCTAGTGGACATGTGGCACTATGCAGCCACAGTTCTGATTGTCAGAATGGATGGGATAGGGTCACACACAGACATACTGTGGAATCTGCCGAAATCCCTACAGTACACAGGACTTCCTACCCTACAGCAAAGAACTATCCAAATCCAGATGTCAAGTGCAATGAGGTTAGGAAACCCTGCAGTAGAGGGAGATAAGCAAGCCCAAAGAGTGTTCAAAAACTGAAGGACGAAGATCTGGCCTGCAATCCTTGAGGTAACTGTATCCTCACCAGTAACAGACAACCCAAAGTCACATTTCTGATGCTACAGAAATGTGCCACAACAGCTCCATATTCTCCAGGTTCATAGTCTCTGGGAGATAGTCAGGCCTCTTCCAGTTGTGTCTCAGTCCAGTTCAGATATAGTCTTTCCCCTTCCTTCTACCTGAGGACTAAAACACATAGTTCCTCTCAAAACACTTTATAGCCATAAAGGGAGAGAAACAGACTGATCCCCCTCCTACATTTTACCCCCACCACTCCCACCTTCCCCCACCACTGCCCTCCCACTGAGATAGAGTTCTGTTCCACTTTACTTTCTGAATACACTTGAGAGCCTTTGAAATCCATGTTCTCCTCCATTTAGCATGATGCCAAGTTGGAAGAGAAAAGGCCACTAGCTAGCACTGTGCTTTGGCCCATGTGGACTGGCAAACCCTCTGTGCACTCTCAGTAGCTGACTCACCTTGGAGCAGTTGGCAG
This sequence comes from Mus pahari, assembly GCF_900095145.1. NCBI lineage: Eukaryota > Metazoa > Chordata > Mammalia > Rodentia > Muridae > Mus > Mus pahari. Next base: position 119,615,738 of record NC_034613.1, read on the forward strand.
AAGATTCCTGTTCAGATCTGTCTCTGGTTCTGCCCACTGGGGACTAGAGAAGATTTCTGTTAAGAGGCTGTATAATCGTAAACATCTTTGCTTGTACCTGGTGCTGGCATCCTCTGTAGTCTCGCAGAACTCTCATACGGGTGGCAAATCTCTGCCATGTTCATTTGAGTCAAGCATAAACCTGAGGTTAATTTATCCCAGGTCTCATTTGATGGCTTACTTTCTTGTGATATTATTCTCTCAGAATTCAAGTCTCCTATCCAGTTCACTCCTGGGAACAATCACCCCAGGTTTGAGCTATTACTGGCAATAGAATTCCTGCAGATCCTGAGCATCCTATCCAGTTTATTCCTTCAGCCTTGGTAGAAAGGAGTCACCACTGTTTGCTATCCACTTGTTCAACTCCCCTGTCAATTCCAACACTTAGGAAGTAAAGGCAGGAGGATCTGGAGTCAGTCAGCTACATAGTGAGTTTGAGGCCAATCTGGCCCATATGAGCCCTTGTTTAAAAAAATAAAGAAAAATCAAGATAGAAAAGAAAAGTTACCTGATAAGACAATGATCTAGTTGCTCAGATCACTACTTGGTAACTTACGGAGAAGTGACCTAGGTAACAACGGAACTTTATGTAACACAACTGCAAAGAAATTAAAAAGTAAATCCCAGCACTCGGGACGCAGAGGCAGGTGAATTTCAGAGTTCGAGGCCAGCCTGGTCTACAAAGTGAGTTCCAGGACAGCCAGGACTGCACAGAGAAACCCTGTCTCGAAAAAAACCAAAAAAAAAAAAAAAAAAAAAAGTAGCTGAGTTCTCTGAAGCCAGATGATCAACTCCTTTGTGTCTCTTTATATTTGTCAGCTCCCTGGAGTCTCCTCATAGTATCAGTCAAATCTGGAAAGCAGCTGACTCTGTTCCCTACCTTAGCCAGGACCAGGAATGGGGTGGACCGCCCTTATCACTGGCTATGACCCTGGACCCAACTTCCAGTGAGCCACTGACTCTACCCACTACTCTATCAGACAGCTGTTTAGATCCTCCAGCCTGAAAAATCTGGGCTCAGAATGGGTTGAATGACCACTATAGCTCTATCTTTCACAGCTTAGGTATGTGTACTGTATATTTAGCTGTACCAGGAGGTGATATACATATGCACACCCAAATATACACACACACTCCCTGAAGCAGTTCAAATGCAAACAATCTGAAATACAAAAGAAATCATCAAAACTTGCCCCTCCCGCACCGTCTGTACCCATCCCATCCCTCCCCTTCCATTCCCACAAAGCCCCCTCCCCTTTCCCTTTCCCACTTCTGAAAACTGACTTCCCCTTTGAGCGATTTCTGCTCTGTATCACTTTTTTTTAAAACTCACTGAGGGTTTGGCAGCCAGCCTTGCCTCCCACAGTGGAAGCAAGAATCCTTCCTTGAAAACCTCCTAGATTTACACCAAGGGCAATCCCAATTCCCTGGGGTGCAAAATGGTGCTTTTCTCTGCTGCTGGGGTCCTCTATCATACCCGTCTTTAGGGGGATCTTGGAGGAACACTGTTGGGCCCTCAGTTTCGGACATATTCATATCAGTGGCCATGAAGTAGGGAGGCATCTGAGGTTCTGTGACTGTTCTTAGTGGTGGGGATGGAGTGGATATGACAGGGAAGGGGCTTTCATATGAGTATGTAAATGAGACAGGGAGTTGGATTGTAACAGGTTGTGGGGAGCCTTCCGACCCAGACCCCAATGGCTTGGAGTCAGGACATGTGGGTGTTCCCATAGATTTGCCTTCCCCCTCCTCCTGCCCCTCTAAGCTCTGGGGATAAGTTTTCCACTGCATAGCTCCAAGATGCTCCGAGGTGCTTCCTTCCATCGCCCATGTGGATGCCCTAGCAGCAGCCATGTATCGAGCCCCTTCCATCTCCTCTGGTTTACACTCTGCTCTTTGACTAGCTGTCACCTCTTCTTTCTCTCCTGCATTTTGTATCTCTGGCCCTGTCTGTGCCCCTCCAGTGGCGGCAGCAGCTGTAGCCGCGGCGGCAGCGGCGGCGGCGGCAGCAGCAGCAGCTACAGCAGGAGGAACAACAGCAGCAGGGACACTAGTCATGATTGGCATCTGTGCAACTGGAACAGCCCTCAGCTCCTAGAGAGAAGTGAGCAGAGTTGAAACACATTCCTGGAGTGGGTGTAGGGGTGGAAAGGGGGAAGAGTGGGTTAGGAGGTAATCTTACTGCGTGTAGTAGTTTCAGTCTCATCAGGTCTCGCTCTCTCTGCACCTCTGCGAGTTTGGTGTGGGCCAAATGAAGCTGGTAGGCCGCCTCCTTGCGTTCCATCTCGTGCTGGTCCATGAGCCTCTTCAGGTCCGTGGCCAGGGCATGCGCCGCCGACCGGTGCAGGCTGGCGAACTCATGCAGCCACTGCAGTCTGCGCCCCTGCAACTGGCCCTGCCTGAAAGCAAAGCGAACCCCCAAGGCCAGGGTGCTCCAGGCACAGGCCTCCTGAACATCCCGAGGCACCTCGCAACCGTCCAGGAGGACGTTGAGCTTTGCCTCCACCTCCTCCCAGGACAGGGTCAGGTTCTCCAGGTAGAACTCCGGGCCTCTGGAGTGCTTGGATATTTGCTCGTTGATGAACATTAACACCTTGGGATGCTGGAAGCCGGTGGTAACATCCTCGGGATTCATGGTGGCTGAGTGCTCTAGGGGCTTGGCTGACCCTGGCAAGAACAGAAGCTGGTGTGGGTCCTCCGGAGCACCCGGAGGGGACTTCGGCCTCCCATCAGTTCCTTAGCTCGCCCTTCCCTTGTCACCTGCCAGCCACTTTGATCCCCGGGAGGCTTTCCATCTCCCTGGGACCAGTGCCCCCCCCCCAAAAAAAACCCAAACCAGGCCTCACCTCTCTGAGTGCTAGCGGCCAGAGAAAGCATAAGCCGAACATACCTGTAGGAAGAGCAGTCCGTCAAGCAAGGGCGACAGAAGCGACAGGAACACAAGACCCTGCTGCCTCTCACCGAAGACGACAGAAGACGACTGCAGCTGTGAAAAAAGACGCGCGAAGGCCAAGTCTCGTCGGAAGTCTCGCGAGTTTTGCTCTTGGACTGTTCCAACTTCCAGGACTGGTGGGGGCGGGGAGTGAGAGGATGTGTGGGGGGGTATAGGGAGTGACACCTAATTACCAGAAAAAACCCAAAACAACGAGGAACAACTATGTGTTGGTAGTACTGAAACCCATTGAAGACAGAAAGAAACAGGAGTGAAACCGAAAAAAAAAAAAACTATAAAAGTTTCCAAAGCCATACCCCCACGTATAATGGTTTGTCCCATGCGGGTACTGCCATTTATATAGCCGGAATGATCCAGAACTCAAAAGCCAGCCTCACGGGATTTTTCTGGCGGTACCCAAGAAAGAGGGTATAGTCTCGGGGTAACACCGTCTATCACAATCCACCATAATAATCTCTGGACATTTCTTTACCCTGAACAAAGCACCTTCCACCTTCACATGCCCACTGCAGCCAGTGTCGCAAGCACCCTCTCCGTCTGGCAGTTCCATAATCGGGTCCCTTTCATGTCTCCCATTCACTACCAAAGCTCTCTGAGATCGGGCAGGCAGCAATCCTACCATGACCTCAGAAAGACTTATGTGTCTGTTAAAATGCTCAATGAGGAGGCTGGCGAGGGAGCTCTGCAGTTAGGAACACTGGCTGTTCTCACGTTCAAGCAGAGGTGCGGAGTTCAAGTCCTGACTCCTCCGGTGGCTTACAACCATCTAACGGTATAGTCCTGTGGGATCCTGTGGCCTCTTCTGGTATACAGACAGACACACAGACACAATACCCATAAAGAGAGAGAGAGAGAGAGAGAGAGAGAGAGAGAGAGAGAGAGAGACTGATCAGAGAAATGAGGTAGGAGAGTATAGATGCCATCCATTTGTTATTTTGGGAAGGTGGGCTGAAAAGGGTGGTTAGGGGAAAGTGAATTAAAAGTTCTCTCTCTGGTTTCATTTGTTATACAGAAAATAGATATGCATGTATTACTAAAAACCTCTAACTTTCGCCAGGGACAGTGGTGCACACCATTAATCCTAGCACTCGGGAGGCAGAGGCAGGTAGGTCTCTGAGTTTGAGGTTAGACTGGTCTACAGAGTGAGCTCTAGCATAGCTGGGTCTATGCCGAGGAAGAGAGGAACCCTGTCTCTCTCTCTTTTTTTCTTAGTCAAGTTTCTGTTTTATTTAAGAAGCGTAGACCGGGTAATTCACAGTGAATACAAATTTGCTCATCCAGTGTTTCTGGAATCTGTTAAGCTGAAGAGCAAGTCTCTATTATCTGATAGGGATTTGTTTTTTTTTTTTTTTAAATTCAGTTTACCTCCTGGTCACTGCCTCCCCTCTGGATCATCCTCTCCCACAATCCCTTCCTCCTTCCCCATGTCCTCTTGAAGGGTGGAGCCCCCTGGGTATCTGCCCCCCCATCAAGTCTCCGTGAGGCTAGGCATTTCTTCTCTCCCGTTGAGGCAAACGAGCTAGAGCAACATATCCCACATCCAGGAAACTGCATTTGAGATAGCCAGCCCCAGCCTCAGTTGTTCCCGACCCACATGAAGACCAAGCTGTACATCTGTTACATCGGGGTGGAGGGGCTAGGTCCAACCCACTGCTCTTCCTGTTCAGTGAGGAACCGTCTTTTTTTGTTTGTTTTGTTTTGTTTTTAAAATTATTTTATTAGATATTTTCTTCATTTACATTTCAAATGCTATCCTGAAAGTTCTCTATACCCCCCCGCCCCTGCTCCCCTACCCACCCACTCCCACTTTTTGGCCCTGGCCTTCCCCTGTATGGGGCATATAAAGTTTGCAAGACCAAGGGGCCTCTCTTCCCCATGATGGCCGACTAGGCCATCTTTACATATGCAGTAGAGACAGGAGCTCAGGGGGTACTGGTTAGTTCATATTGTTCCACCTACAGGGTTGCAGCCCCCTTCAGCTCCTTGGGTACTTTTAGCTCCTCCATTGGGGGCCCTGTGAGGAACCCTGTCTTAACAGCAATAAAACAAAGAAAAATCTGGAATATTGTATGATATTTTAGTAGTAATTTTCTTTGAGCAATCGGAATATCAGGTGGTGTGGAGTGTGTGTGTTTGTGTGTGTGCATGAGAGGGACAGAGAGGGTGGGTGTCTTTCCATGTAGCCTTGGCTGGCCTAAAATTCTCTATATAGACCAGGATGGCCTTAAATTCACAGAGATCATTCTGCCTCTGCCTCTGCCTCTGCCTCTGCCTCTGAAATGCTAGGTTAAATGTGTGCACTATCAAGCTTGACTAGAGTGTTTTCGTTTCTTCTTCTTTTTCTTTCTTTCTTTCTTTTTTTTTTTTTTTTTTTTCAGTTTTTCGAGACGGGGTTTCCCTGTGTAGCCCTAGCTGTCCTGGAACTCACTCTGTAGACCAGGCTGGCCTCAAACTCAGAAATCTGCCTGCCTCTGCCTCCCAAGTGCTGGGATTAAAGGCATGTGCTACCATGCCCAGCTTAGACCATTTCCTAAAAGATTTTTGTTGTTATAAAAATGTTTAGAGGCTGGAAATGTGGCTCAGTGGGCAGCAGCAGCTGCCACACAGGAGTACCAGAGTTTTGAATCTGCAGAACCTAAGGAAGCCAGATATGGTGAGTGACATCTGTAATCTCAGTGCCCCTGAGGGTAGAAGGAAGGCAGAGACAGGTGACTCAGAAACCTGGCTTTGTCGACAGCAAAACAAGAGATGCTGTCTCAAGATGTGCATGAGGAGGGCTATCGGAGGTTACCCTCTAACCTACAGACACAGCCATGACAAGCCCATGCCCACAGTCACACACACAGAAATTATTTTGAGTTGGTGAGAAGATGTATATATTTCTCCAAATAGAAGAAAAGAGAATTTTTTCCTGATAATATCAGATAATTGTAAATATTCTTTTAAAAATTATCAACATATATTCATTATATAAAAGGATGTTTTTTTATTATGTCTATATTTTATACTTTGCTCATAGCCATGCCCTGGTTATCCTTTCTTGTCCCTCTTACTGGTCCCCTTCAGCTCCTCAGATAGTATAGTACCCCTTCTACTTTGTCACATATATATATATATATATATATATATATATAAATTTTACATAAGACAAAACTTTAACATTGGTATTTCTGACTATGGCTCATTTCCTCAATAACATGGCCTCCAGTTTTATTCATTATCTTAAAATTGACAAGATTTTTTCCATTTTTAATGAAGTTTTTGTGAGTGCTATGTATGTATACATGTATGCATGTAAGAATCCTTGCCTGTGCTGTCACATTTGGAATACAGACACTGATATAGAGATACCTTTTACAATCATTTCTCTACCTTATTTTTAATTACATTTATTTATTTATCTCTATTTATTTATTCATACACATGTGTTACAGTACAACCTGCAGGAGTGGGTTTCTTCTACCATGTGGATCCTAGGTATCAAACTCAGGTCATGCAAAGACCTTTTACCCACAGTTCTATTTTCCCATCTCTACCTTTTTTGGGGGGAGGGGGAAGGGGAATGATCTCTTATTGAATATATATATATATATATATATATTAAATTATATAAATTATATAATATATATATAAATTATAAATATATATATATATATTTATATTTATAATTTCCTTATGCCTTTTTTGTTGGTGGACATCTATGCTAACTCCAAGACTTAGCTATAGTAAACGGTGCCTTAATAAATATGAATGTGCAGGTATCTCTTGTTATACACTAAATTTAGTGTCAGATATAATAGAAAAATATTTCTATTTTTAGTGTTTAAAGGAGCCTCTATACTACGTTCTATAGTTGTTTGCACTAAGATTGTGTTTGTTACTGTGTCCACATTCTCTAGTAGCTCAGTAGAGCTTTGATTCTCATTTCGCTGATGGCTAAGCGTGTTGAAAGTTTTTCCTCATATCTACTTGTAATTTTTACTTAAAGAACATGCTTATTTGTCGATTAGATATCATTTTTGGTGTTTGACAGTCTGAGATTTTTATATGTTATATATAGTAACTATAGTCGACCATAGAAAGGTTAAATCGTTTCTTGCTTCTCTTTACTGTGTTGTCGCATTTGCTCTGTATATGCTTTCTGATTTCTTGCAATGCCATGTTTTCTGTCCATGCTCTTACATCTAGACTATTGGAATGCTCTTCAGACAGTCCTTGCCTATACCTATAACTTGAAGTGTTTCTCCTATTTTCTCCTAGAAGGTTCAAGGTTTTGAAGTCTTATATTCAGGTTTCAATCCAGCTTTAAATCTGTTTTCTTGAAGGATAAGAGATAAGGGTTTTTTGTTTGTTTGTTTGTTTGTTTTTCCACTTTGCGACATGTGGACATTCAGATTTTCCAGTACTATTTGTTGAAGAGGCTATCTTTTCATTACATGTTTTAGAGATATTTGAAAACCAGGTGGCTATTTGCATTTAGATTGTGTGTTCTTTTTTATTCCATTGTTCTTTGTGCCTGTTTGTGTGCTAGCATCATTCTGGTTTTGATAGTATGCATGGCTCTGCAGTATCATTTGAAATCTGGTACTATGATTTCTCTGTCATTGCTCTTTCTGCTCAGAATTATTTTGTCTATCTGAGATCTTTTGTGCTGCCATAATAAACCTTACCATTGTGTTTTCTGTTTCCCTGAGAAAGACGATTGGAATTTTAATGGGGTTTGCATTGTAGATCACTTTTGGTAATTAACCATTTTCATAGTATTAATTCTGCAAGTCAATGTTCATTTCTTCTAATATCTCCTTCAATTTCTTCATTTTTTGAAGCTTAAAAAATACCTTGGTTCCCTTTGTTCCTAGCTAGACACCCTTCCTCCTTTTGGGATGTTGTGAGTTGAATTGTTTTCTTGATTTCTTTCTCAGTATGTTCATTACTATTCAGAAACTAATTTTAACATTTTGCTTTTTTGTTATTATTATTATTATTATTATTATCATTATCATTATTATTATTTTGGTTTTTTGAGACAGGGTTTCTCTATATAGCCCTGGCTGTCCTGGAACTCACTTTGTAGACCAGGCTGGCCTCGAACTCAGAAATCCGCCTGCCTCTGCTGGGATTAAAGTGCTGGGATTAAAGGCGTGCACCACCACGCCCAGCTTTTGTTATTATTTTATTTGACTGCAATTGATTGCCAGGTCCAATATATTTTAAAAATTTTTTATTAGATCTTTGTGAGTTTCATATCACACATCCCAATCCCACTCATCTCCTCTCCTCTTACCCACCCTCCACACTTGCAACTCACTCCCCCCCCCCGAGAAAAAAATCTCATTGTGGAAGCTGTAGTGTGTTACTGTGTGTCTCATAGTATACCCTTTTGTCCACACTTCTTTGCTTGCAAATGTTCATTGCAATGACTCCTTGGTCTGGTACAATGCTACTGTATTAATATTGAAATCTCACTGGGACTCTTGGGTATCCTGTTGTTGTCCTATGTCATGGATATCCTGTACTTGTGGATCTATAGCGTTCCAGCATCAACGGGGTAGATGTTATGGTACAATTCAAAGCCCTGGGTCTGGGCCTGAGAGGTATTTGAGCTGGTCAGCCATCAGCTCTCCCACTCTTACACCACTGGGGACAGTTTGCTAGCATTCCACCTAAGTAGGGCCAGCTCTGCTGCTCAGGCGAAGTGCAGGGCCCACTCTCCTGAGTGTCACAGATGGTGAGGCACAGGACCAGCTCTCCTTTGCTCATCATGACTCCAGGGCTAGCTTTCCCACCTGCCATAGGTGACAAGGGATGAGAGCTGGGGTGGGGGGTCGTCTCTCCCTTGCCCACGTCACTACAAAGCAGACAAGTTGTGGGGCCAGCTCTCTTGTGCTGATGCCCTTGGGACCCAGCTAACTGGTGCCCTCACTAGCAGGGTCTGTTCTACTGTGGTGCCCAGGTGAGGTGCAGGACCCACTCTCGTGAGGGGTGCAGCTAGTGAGGGGCAAGGGCAGCTCTCTTGCTCTTATGACCCCAGGGCCAGGTCTCTTACCTGCTACAAGTGGTGAGGGGAAAGGAGGTTATCTCTCCCAAGTTCATGCCTCCACACAGGAGATCGGTGGCAGGGCCAGCTCTCCCATGTTCTTTTACTTGGGGACCAGTTTACCTACAACTCCTTCAATATACAGAGCACACTCACCTGAGTACTGCAGCTGGTTAGGGATGGGGTCAGCTCTCTTGCTTTCATGCTCCCAGGAACAGCTCTCGAAGTATGCCCAGATGAGGGGTGGGGCATACTTCTGCACATCCTCAGATATCAACATGTCCCTGGGTGGCAGCCCAGACCAGAAACATATGGTCCCAACATAACCGGCTACTCACATCAGGCTGTTTCTCACTACCCTTGAGTCTCCAGTTCTGCCTCTCTTCATTGTGCCCATAGCCTTCTGTTTCTTTTTCTCTTTCATTTCTCCACCACTTCCTTGTTCCTCTTAGTGGCACCCAGGGTCTCTGAATGTCTGGGGTCATCTCAGAAGTGATCTCAGGAATGCTATGCACATTATGACTGGGTCATCTCCGGCATGGTCTGCCTGCCCCCGTCTGTGCAGTGCCTGACTGGTGGTCATCTTAGGCTAGCTCCCTGTCAAAGCTCCCTGGTGCTGGTCTGGTGGTCAGCTCAATGCTTCTTCCCCTATACTGGTGCATACAGCCTTCACAGGACCAAGGGCCTCTGCTTTCATTGATGTCTGAGAAGGCCATCCTCTGCTATATATGCAGCTAGAGCCATGAGTCCCTCCTTGTGTACTCTTTGGTTGGTGGTTTAGTTCCTGGGAGCCCTCCTATGGGGCTGCAAATCCCTTCAGCTCCTTGGGTACTTTCTCTAGCTCCTCCATCAAGGAACCTGTGCTCCGTCCAATGGATGACTGTGAGCATCCACTTCTGTATTTGTCAGGTACTGGCAGAGCCTCTCAGGAGACAGCCATATCAGGCTCCTGTCAGCAAGCTCTTGTTGGCATCCACAATAGTGTCTGGGTTTGGTGACTGTATATGGGATGGATCCCCAGGTGTGGCAGTCTCTGGATGGTCGTTCCTTCAGTCTCTGCCCCACATTTTGTCTCTGTAACTCCTTCCATGGGTATTTTATTCCCCCTTCTAAGAAGGACCGGAGCCCTCCTGGCACTATTTGGGTATGGAGTCCTGTGGCAGAGGATCTGCTACAGGCAGAGACAGAAACCGGAAGGCTCCCCTTCCAGGCTGCCCCTCGGTTCCTGTGTCCTGAGGGTTCTAGAGTGGGTTCCTCTGAGTAGCAGTGGTGGTCCTACCTGTACTCATAGTCCTGTCTGCACTCCTGGGAGGCTTGTTCCCTCCCAGCACTATTTGGATATGGAGCCCTGTAGCAGAGGCTCCAACATAGTCTTTTTAATTTCTTTATTTAAGTACTCATAATTACAAACTCCCCTATTACAGCTTCTTCTATTGTATTCTAAAAATTCTAATTTTGTTTTCAGTGATCATTCCAGAATATTGCTTAATATGCAGATATATATATATATATATATATATATATATATATATATATTCAATAGTTTCTCTTGCTGTTGAGTTGAAGTTTGATTCCATTATGATCTGATAAATGACAGAAATAATTTTTGTATTTTCTTTGTGGCCTAGATTGTATTCTTTTTAGAAAAGGCCCCATTTGCTGCTGAGAAGCATGTCAAAACTGTTGGTAGAGTGTCCTGTATACATCTTGGTAAGATCTCTTTCATCTGTGGTGCAGTGTAACTCTGGAGTTTCACTGTGATTTTTATTTTATTTTGTCTTGAACTGTCTGTCTGTTAATGATAAAGAGTATTGGTCTATCTATTAATGATAATGGATATTGAAATCACCTACTATTATTGTACCTGGACCTGTGTTTCCTTCTATGAATTAGTGTTTTATAAAATTGAACGTACCCCTCATTATAATATTTAATGATCATATTTGTCTTGTCTAAGTTTCGCTTAAAGACTACCTTGTTACAACTGTAGTTACCCCTGCTTGTTTTTAGCTTCAACTACCTACATTTATACATGCTTTTCCATTCTTTTGCTTTAACCTTTGTTTCCCATTAAGCTATGCTTCTTATAGACAATAAACACCTGGGTCTTGATTTTAAAATTTATTCAAATAGTTTGTGATTCCTATCTGAAGAATTAAGACGTTTACATTTAGGATTATTGTTGAGAGATATGTGCTGATTCCTTCTTTTACTTGTTTTTGTTTAATTAAACTTTTAATTAAATTTTAAGTTAAATTTTAATTTAAAAATTTCACGTGTATGAGTGTTTTGCCTGTATGTATGTCTTGTGCAGTACACATGTGCCATTCTGGCAGAGGCCAGAAAACGATCTTATATCCTCCAAAACTGGTATTACAGCTGGTTAGTTGCCACCATGTGGGTGCTGGGAATCAAACTTGGGTTCTCTGGAATAGCAGCAAGTACTCTTAAACTCTATATCATCTTTTCAACCCCAGTACCTGATACTCTTTCTTGAACTGGTTTACTGGTAATGTTATTCACAGAGGGTTTGGATTTTTTTGGTGGGGGCCTGGGGGGCATACTGAGTATTTAATTTCCAGTAGTTTATTTTTTTAATTTCAATTTCCTTGATGAATTCCCTGGCCAGTTCATGAATTGATTTTCCTTACTTCATTCATCCATTTTCTTGAACCAATTTTTAATTCATTGATCATTTTTTTGTGATTAGGCTTCTAAATGTTTTGCTGACATTACAACCCTTTCAGTATTTTTAGATTCAGTAGTTTAGAAGTTGTAATCATTTGAAGGAGTTGTGTTGTCTTCTTGATTCAGGGTATTTGTATTTCTGAGTTGGGATTTGAACAGGTGTTAGCACTGGTATTTCTTCTGGTTATATTCAGGGATCTTCTTAATGAGCACGGTTTTCTTGAAGGTTCCATTCCCAGGACCAGTTACAGAGGAGAAAACAAATAAATATAATTGCACCAATACTAAACCAATCCAGATATAGAAATACAATTAAAATTAATTAAAACCAACTGCTATGCCACTATATACACATAAATGGTTAAAAAAATGCAGTGTAAGTGTCTTAGTTATGGTACTGTTGTTGTAAAAAGACATCATGACCAAGGCAACTCTTTTTGTAAAAAAAGGCATTTAACTAGGGACTTGCTTACCATTTCAGAGGATTAGTCCATTTCCATCATGTCAGGAAGCAGCCAGTCATGGTGGAAGAGTAGCTGAGAACTTTACATCCTGGTCCACAGGCAGCAGGCAAAGAGCCCAGTGTGGGCTTTTCTTTTCAAAAAAGAAACTGGGCCTGGTGTGCACTTTTCAAACCTCAAAGCCCACTCCCAGTGAAAAACACCTCCTACAACAAGGATGTACCTCCTCATCCTCAGAACTAAGCTTGTGAAAATATGAGACTATATGAGGCATTTTTCACTCAAACCACCTCAGTAAGGTATGAAGCTAGAAACTGAATAAAAGTAATAATGATGATAAGTGAATTAAATAAGAGAGCTGGAAAGGGAAAAATGAAGAAAGGTTAAATAAAAGGAAGGAAATAGGAAAACGAAGAATGTGAGGCAAAGGAAGGGTGAAAATATATAAATAAAATTTGATGAAGGGAATAACAAGAATAAAAATAAAAACCTTAAGCCAAGTGTTTTAGAGTTTCTATTGCTGCAGTGAAACACTATGACCTAAAGCAACTTGCTGAGGGAAAGGGTTCAGAAGCTCACACAGGGCAGGAGCCTGGAAGCAGGAGCTGATGCAGAGGTCATAAAGAAGTGCTGCTTACTGGCTTGATTCCTGTGACTTGCTCATTTTGCCTTATGAAACCCAGGATGATCAGCCCAGATGGCACCACCCACAATGGGCTGGGCCCTCCCCCATCAATCACTAATTAAGAAAATACCCTACAGCTGGATCTTATGGAGACATGTTCTCAGTTGAGGTTCCGTCCTTTTAGATAACTCTAGGTTGTGTCAAGCTGACATAAAACTATCTAGCACAAATACTATGGACCTTAATGTCAGATAAATTTGGATTTAAAATTGTGTCTTGCTTTGTTATGTTTTTAGCCTACTGGTGTGAGCCTTCCATTTCCTTTTCTGCTGACAGAAAAACAATAATCTAGCTGTTGTGAAGACTAAAGGAAATCACAAATTCAGAGCATTTACCACAACAATTAGTACGAAGTAATTATTCAATAAATGTGTGTTATTTTCATTGATATTTCCAGTTGAAATAAAAGTTCCCTTGTGAACCATGTTCCATAGGGACATTTAAAAAAAAAAAAACTATCACTATTGTTGGTCCTTCCTGTGATTCCATGAATGCACTTCAATCACACAAGTAGCATCGGTAGAGCTTTGCAATGCATCTTAGTCTGGCATCATTGCTGATCTTCACTGAGAGAGGCACAACAAAGAACTTTTCCTGGTATCCCTGCTGATCCTAAACCCTCCTGCTGACTCTGGCTGTCTTTGCTAGGTAGTGCCACTGCAGCTCATTCGAGTTTGCTATCCTGACCGAACTGGACAGCTGGTGTATTTGTGACGTGTTTGCAAGTGGATCTAGCTGCTGCTGCTGATTCATGTGAACCGAACTGCTGGTTTCCTGGCAAAGCAGATGGGATTTGCTCCAAAGAGCAATTTCTACACAGGTCTACTAACCCTGTAGATTAATAACCTTTCTTTTCTACTATCTTTGATGTGTGGTGGGCTAGAAGGGAGGTTAAAGCATTTAAGGACTAGTATCAAAATTAGGGATGAGAAAAATTTAATACTACAGTATACTGAGGATGGAATTCCAAAATCTTCCCTACACATATATTAACTACATAAAAGTAGCTGCATTTGATAAGAGATATGCAGTTGGGATTCTGTTTCCCCTATTATTTGGACATTTCATTTAGATTGTCTTTTTATGTGCATATATTTTAGGATGTTTCTTCTGTATTAGATTTTTATACTACTACCTCTGAAATGCCCCTCAGTTTTGCTGTTCTTCCTCACATTCCCTCCTTCCTTCTCCTCTTCCTTCCAGTCTCCATTTGATCCTCCCATTTTAGAACTCCCCCCATCTCTGCATAGCTATCTATTCTATTATTCTCTTTCCTAACAAGATCTGTTCCTTCTAGCCCCTACCATCTCTGGTTCTATTGACTGTAGAATGGTTATCATTGTCTTCACAGTTAATATCTACTTATAAAGGAATACATACCATATGATTTTTCTAGTTCCATCAAATTTTCCTTCAAATTCGGTTATTTCATTTTTAAATAATAGCTGAGTAATACACCATTGTGTAAATGTAGCATATTTTCTTTATCCATTTTCCTGTTGAGAGACATCCAGATTGTTTCTAGTTTCTGGCTATTATGAATATAGTAGCAGTGAACATAGTTAAGCAAGTGTTTCTGTGGTAGAATGAAGCATCCTTTGGGTATATACCGAAGAGTGATATAGGTAGATCTTGAGGAAGATTGATTCCCATCTTCCTGAGGAAAATGCCACACTGACTTTTATAATGGCTGTTTGAGTTTGCAGTCCCACCAGCAATGGAGGGAAGTTCCTCCACATCCTTGTCAGCATGAGCTTGTTTTATTGATCTTATCCATTCTGAAAGGTGTAAGATCAACTCTCAAAGTACTTTGATTTGATTTTCTTGATGGCTAAAGATGTTGAACTTTCTTTAAATGTTTCTCAGCCATTTGATTTAACTCTTTTGAGACTTCTCTGTTTAGATCTGTTCCCATTTTTTAATTGGGCTGTTTTCTCGATGTCTAGTTTCTTGTAGTTTTTTTTTAAATATACTTTGGATATTAGCTTTCTATCAGATATGAAATTTTTTTTTCATTCTGTAGGCTGCCAGTTTGTCCACATGACAGTGTCCTTTGCTGTGCAGATTCTTTTCAGTTTCATGAGGTCTATTTGTTATCTTAGGGCCTGTGCTACTGGTGTTTAGTTCATAAAGTAGTTTCCTGTATGAGTTCAAGGCTATTTCCTATATTCTTTTTTTTTTTTTTTTGAATTCAGTTCTTCTTTATAAAGTCCCTTGTAGAAACAAAACAGAATAAGAACAAACCTTAAAGGATAGGGCAAATTTTTAAAAAGAAAAGGAAAGGAAAAAGACAGAATGATTCATTGCTTCTCCTCAGACTTCTCAGCCTTATCTCTGGCCTCCCTCACTGAAAGGACTTCCAGCTTCTCGGCCACCTTTTCGGTATTATCATTTTTGCCTGGTCCTTTCTTTTCTCTTTCTTCAGTTTCTTTCCTGCATTCTTCAAACTTTGTTTTGAACTTTTGTGCATTCTCAGTATTTAGGAAGCGGATGGTGAGCAGCTCAGGCTTGGGGCACTCGTCGGCAGAGTCGGCGTGGGTATTCCAGACCCAGGCTCGGTCACTGCCAGCATTCGGCTTCAGCTCCATCATTGGTGTGATATGGTGGTTGGCACATATCTTCAAGGTTTTGTCCCTCCTCATGAGAAGGCGGATGATCCCTTTCTCCTTGTGCTTCAGAAGCCTGATGTCTCCAGCGCCTTGCTCCTTCCATTCTGGGAGGTCATTCTCTGAAGCAAACTGGAACAGCTTTGCACGCATCTTAAAAAGTTCCTCTTCAGCCGGGCGTGGTGGCGCACGCCTTTAATCCCAGCACTCGGGAGGCAGAGGCAGGCGGATTTCTGAGTTCGAGGCCAGCCAGGTCTACAGAGTGAGTTCCAGGACAGCCAGGGCTATACAGAGAAACCCTGTCTCGAAAAACAAAACAAAACAAACCAAAAAAAAGAAAGAAAGAAAAAAAGAAAAAAAAAGTTCATCTTCCTCCAGCGTTTTAATTTCTTGCCTCAGGAAAAGAAACTATTGGCTCGAACTGCATTTTTTGTGGAAGTATCATGGTCCTCGTGACTGTCCTTGCCGCTGCCATGGGGGCAGGGCGATGGCAGCTCTACTAGCTCAGGCATCAGTGGTTTGGCGGCCTCTGGGCGGCTAGTTGCAGCTCCTTTTCTTCGTGTCTGGCGCTGGCGTCTCCCGCCCATCTGCTCCCCTATATTCTTTTCTATTGGGTTCAGTGTATCTGGTTTTATGTTGAAGTCTTTGATCCATTTAGAGTTAATTTTTGTGCAGGGTGATAAGTATGGATCTGTTTTGATTTTTCTACATATGAAGCCATCCAATTTGTCCAGCACCACTGAACATTAACAAGCAAACTATACCTGCTGGGAGAAGGAAGGTCAGTTTTGTTCAATAGAGTTAAAACTGGGTATAATAGCTACTCTCGCATAGGCATTGTGTTCAGAAATAGTAGTTGGCCAACATCTAATTGGACTCCAGTTTTTTGTGCTTTTATTTGATTGTAATTCGGTATTTGTTTTTTTTTATGTGATTTTATTTTATTTTATTGGTTTTGAGGATGTTTTGTCATTTTATTGGGATTTTGTTTGTTTTTTGAGGAAGAAAAACTTATATAAATAGGGAGGGGGAGAGAATCTAGAACAACTTGGTTGCAAGCATATATTTTTCACAAAGTACTTTAATAAGGGTTCAACCTCCCCTCTAACCCACCAAAGGTAGTGAAAAAGAAACGAAAGGTTATTAGGATATGAGGGGAAAGTGAACCTGTTTACAAATAGTTCTTTGAGGAGATTCCAATCTTTGTTGTTCTCAGTCCAGTCCACTAGCAAACACCAAACATGAATCAGCAACTACAGTACAATTTCCTTGGAAGACGTCACACAGGAATCAGCAAGGGCAGTTTAATCCTGAAGAAACTGTGAGGCTTGCCAATCGGTCTCAATCCATAGAAATGACAAGAAGCAGCAGGAATCTCACGAGAAGTCCTTTGGTGATTTTTTTTTCTTTATGAAGTCACCACAAGCAAAGCTCAGCAACACAGTGTAAGGTGAACCAATACATGTGTGTCCTCAGTGAAGACTTGTGAGGAGGAGCAAAACAAACCAATGCTTGAGTTCCCACTGTCTGTGGGGTCATATTTATATTCCTTCTGAACATCATGCATCCTTTGCATGTTTGCTACAGCAAAACATCCTTTCATCTATGTCGACTTCAGCAAAACATTCTTTGACGCGTCTGCTTTAGCAAAACATTCTTTCACTTGTCTGTCCAAGCAAAGCATCATTATAATCTAACTTTGTCTCCAAAGAAATCAGAAATTTCCACTTTACTTTGGGGAAGGGAAGAATATGATAAAGATATATTTTAATTTAAAATTGTTTTAAATAGTAAAAATATAATAGTGATAATAGTAAAAGAATTATTATGTGGGCTAGAATGATGTTATCACAAGTTCTTCAGATTACAATGCTGTCCTTAGGGACACTTACATAACAAACATCAGCTGAACCAAGGAAGGTGAAGAAGCCCTTTTGTGCTGGAAACCTCAGGAGGGGCTTCTAGGAAGGGAGTTAGGCTGGACCTCAAGAGAGGAATATTAATAGAATGTCCTCAGAAATCCAAAATAGCTCAAATGACCGCTTTTCTCATTTTCTCTATGAGCTTGAACTTGCTACCTGATTAGAACTCTTGGACTTTAAAATAACTATTTTTGGTAGTGTCCTAGGGGGACACAGGAGTCCTGCATCTTTGTGAAAGTCTACTGGATGCAAAGGACATCACTGAGAATCTTTTGTATGTTCTTACCCTTGTTTTTCCCGGCCTTTAACATTTGGGAATCTTAAGAGCTGACTCATCTTGCCATTCCTCTAGATTTTCTGAGTGTCCCCTCTGCATTTTCTGTATAAATCCATACGTAGCTCTACCCAGAGCCTGATAAGACTACTGCTAATTCATAATAAAAGTGGAGTTTGGGGACCAAAATTGTTATGTGACGGATTAAAACAGCCAGACTCTCAGTTAAGGAATCTGACCTGAATATCATGAGTTGTAGGTATGGATAGAGTTTGTTACTGCAACCCCTAAAATTAAGTATTATTATTTTTTGTCTACCTAACTGAATCTTGAAGGAAGAAAAATATGAAGAATGAGTTTTCCCTGGCCCAATGGATTCTCTCTCTCTCTCTCTCTCTCTCTCTCTCTCTCTCTCTCTCTCTCTCTCTCTCGGATACTTTCTTTATTTACATTTCAAATGTTTTCCCCTTTCCAGTTCTCCCCTTAGGAAACCCTATCCCATTCCCCCTCCCCTTGCCTCTATGAGGGTGCTCCCTTACCCACCCACTCCTGTTCTCCCACCCTGGCATTCCCCTACACTGGGATATTCAACACCCTTAGGCCTGAGGGCCTCTCCTCCCACTGATGTCCAACAAGGCCATTTTCTGCCACATATGTGGCCAGCACCATGGGTCTCTCCATGTGTATTATTTGGTTGATGGTCCAGTCCCCGGGAGTTCCAGGAGAACCTGGCCTGTTGACACTGTTGCTCCCTTCTTGGGTCTGCAAACCCCCTCAGCTCCTTCAGCCCCTTCTCCAACTCTTCCATTGGGGACCTCGAGCTCAGTCCAATGGTTGGCTGTGAACCTCTGTATTTGCCTGGCTCTGGCAGGGTCTCTCAGGTGACAGCTATATCAGGCTTCTATCAGCAAGCACTTCCCGGCATCCACAATAATGCCCGGCTTTGGTGGCTGTATATAGGATGAATCCCTAGGTAGGGTAGTCTCTGTATGGCCTTTCCTTCAGTCTTTGCTCCATACTTTGTCTCCTTATTTCCTCCTGAGTGTATTTTGTTCATCCATCTAAAAAGCACTGAAGCATCCATATTTTGTCTTCCTTTTTCTTAGGATTCATATGGTCTGTGAATTGAATCTTAGGTATTCTGAATTTTTAGGCTAATATCCACTTATCAGTGAGTTTATACCGTATTTGTTCCTTTGTGATTGAGTCACCTCACTCAGGATGATATTTTCTAGTTCCATTTGCCTGTGAAATTCATGAAGTCACTGTTTTTAATAGCTGAGTAGTAGTCCATTGTGTAAACACACCACATTTTCTGTATTCAAGGGATCTTTTTCACATGTCACTTGGATTTTCTGGTGTGCTTTTCTAAATGAGTCCTAAAGTTTCCTGGAGCAGGTGAGCTGATGACATCCTTCTTTGTATTGCAGATCCATCACTGGAGTCAGGAATTGTGCATTGCATTCTATAGCAGTCACCATCTTAGAAGCCCTGAGCGCAATGATAGTGCTTTAGGTGACAAGAGTATGCAGGTCCCATGTGAAGGATTGAAACACCTTTGCTGCCAACTACAGACCTTGTGGTAAGTACTAGGGGCGTCTGTGTTTAGGAAGCTTTTGTTCAAGGCTATGTATGAAAGGGGATAGCCAGTGAGGAATGTGGGATAAAATTTAACTTCTTTTTCCCTCTAGGATTGTGGTAGTGTGTTAAAATGACCTTGCCACATACACCAGGCTAGCTTTGGACACACATCAATCCTCTTGCTTCTTTTTTCCTGAGTGCTGGATTAAAATATATAGCATCATGCCTAGTGAAGTTGATTTCTTTCCTGAATCTCTTTACAGGTTGGTACAGTGTCATCTTAAAGATGCATGTAGTGGTGCTCATGCCTGTGTCCTAAACAGAGGTAAGAACCTAATACTCCTAGGTGTAAAAATGCCTTTGAGGATTTTCGAGTAGAGATGCTGTGTGATGCACGGATTTGTCCAATGTGTAAAGTTGACATATTCTATTAAGTCACTGTTGTGGGCGAATTGGGAAAGAAGGGTTCAAGATGGGCTTGTTGGATTTAGTCAGAAACAACTGCAGTGGATTTTTTTTCTTTTTTTAAAGAGGAAAACTGAGGATAGGCCAAACCTAGGCAAAATGGTAAATACAATTACCCATAAAACCCTTTGTCCCCTTGGATATAAACACAGAAGCAGAGGCAGATAACAAGCAGCTTGTATCTCATTGCTAAGAAAAACATTATAGAAGGAAAAGAACACAGGACCTGGATGCTACATTTGGCTCAATCATGTATATGATCACAATAATTTAATCTCTCTGAGCTTCAGTAACCTTGACTGTTAAATGGAGATAATGCTGCTTACTGACTACTTGAAGTCAACGTGAGGATGGAATAGAGAGCTCAATTGTAAATGTCCCTACTGGATGCCACAAGTTAAGCCAGTTGCATTTCTATGTCTCATGCCCACCAGTGTGCTAATGAGAACAGTTGGAGTGTCTTTGAAACTCCAGGGGGATGAAACTGAAATGGGAAGATTTCAAGGGGTGGAGGTCTCCACCTTCTGTGGTCAGTATCCATCTGCCAGCTCAGCAGGCTGATATGCACACAAAGTAATTCTTAATTACAGTACAACTGTGCTCTGTTGGCAGCTAACCAGTGGCCAGGTGGCCATTGTGTTTGGTATTCCGAACTGGAACACATAATGGAAAGTAAAATCTTAGTTGTGAAAATTCCACAGTCCAAAGCCAATTTGGTAGACTGAAGTAGAACTGAACTCAGCATAAAGAGCTGAATACAAACTGCAACAGAAACTATTTCTCTGCTTGCAAAGTGATGTCTTTTGGTTTCAAAAGCTCACGAGAGTGCTTATTACCAACCAACCAGAGGGACTTATGCATAGCATGATTAAGTCTTGAAGGGTAGGGACTTTCATAGTATTATTCTCCGAAATATGTAAATGGGACATTTATTGTCATGATTGACATAAACTTAACTGATACACTTCTTAATGCTTCTTTAAATGTAGAGTAGCCCCACAGTGGCATCACCCACCAGCATGTGTGCCACACTAAAGGGTCTAAATAAGAGCCAGGAGTTGTTTTGTTGGGATGGAATGCTAGTGTATATTTCCATGTAAATTGTCCCACCATTTCCCAATTCACTTGCGATTCATCTTTTAACTGGCATGCTTATACTGTATTTCAGGCCAACTTTTAAACCTTTATAATCAACATACAACAAGGTCATAGCAGGGTGCAATATCATTGGATACAAAATGATCACACAAAGTAGCTATAATTTTCTGATCTCAAATAAATCTTGATCATTAGAATTCATATGACAGCTGAAATCAGTAGATGAGAGAAAGATATGGATTATTAAAAAACGGTGGGCTGGAGTCATTCCAGGAGTACCTCCTAGAAGGAAGGGTATTCTGTGGAAATTGGAAAGACTGAAAAAGAGGTAGTTTCTATGAGCTGCTTGCCAGGAACTGAATCTTATTCTTTAAGTGTATTTTGCTCTATAAATATTCCAGCACAAAGATGAAAGGATAGACTATCCAGAGACTACCCCATCCACGAATCCATCCCATCATCAGCCACCAAACCTAGATACTAATGCTCATGCCAGCAAGATTCTGCTGAAGGGACCCTGATATTGCGGCC
>NC_034613.1:119637217-119638977 GCF_900095145.1 Mus pahari
TCTTGCAAACTTTATATGACCCAGCACAAGGGAAGGCCTGGGCCAAGTAGTGGGAGTGGGTGGGTAGGGGAACAGGGGTGGGGGGGTATAGGGACCTTTCGGGATAGCATTTGAAATGTAAATAAAGAAAATAATAATAATAAAAAATGATATTATTAAAAAAATATTCCAGCACAAATCATAAGAACTAGGTATAAGAGGTCAGTAAGTAATTAGGGTATCGAGGAGAAAGACAAGAAGACAGATAATGTTCAGTAAATAGTAACCATTTATCTAAACTGAACCAGGTGGCTCACACCTGTGATCATGGCATTCAGAAGCTCAGGCAGGAAGATTGCAAGTTCAAGCCCAGCCTGGGCTGCATAGTGAGGCCCTGGCTCTAACACCAGAAGGATTAGGTATTAGTTAATATTCCAGCAAGGATGGGGGAAGGGCTACAAGACCTATGTCTAGTTGAAGATATACAGGAGTCAAAGACTGCTGGAGGGGGGGTCAGTTTGCTTCAAGAGGACAAGCCCTCAGATAGGTTACCCATGCCCGAGTAGTCACCCACACACACACATATATGAAAGAGAGAATGAGAACATGAATTTGAGAAGGGTGGAAGTACAGGGAGAGTTGGAAGAGTAGAGGAGGAAGATATGACAAGAATATATTATACTCATATATAAAATTATCAAAAAATAATAAAGAATAAAATTAGGGAAATTGTTAATAAAAGATTGGATGTTTACAAAAATGTTAAAAGACTGGATGTTTACAAGGTTAAGGGAAAATAAGATATTGTGTCCTCATAATGACAAAGTTCACCTTAAGTCACTTCCCAAGGATTTATTGAATATATCTTATATGATAAACAATTATGCCAAGAACTCTGCAAACATGAATAAGATATCAGACATCATCTGTGTACTTCTGAGGCCAGTAGTCCTGGGGCAGAAAGGTAAATAAACTGAATAATGTAGTGATATCGTCTCAACATCTCACATGACCTATCTGAAGTGATCAGAAGAAACTTCTAGAAAAAAAGAGGCACCTCAGTTGAATCTAAGGGCTGTAGTTAGGGGAGATGTAGGTAAAGATGGAGATGGGTAGTCCAAGTTTAGGACATAACCTGAATAACAATACCTGGACAATAATCGGTATGGTTTATGGTACTCAATGGTGGCAGTTTGGATGATTACAAGACTGTGATATTGCTGGAACATGGAAGTAAAAGCAGAGTGTGTGCTGGCAAAGGGGCCTCGGGCAATAACCAGGATGCCATCCGTATACAGTGCCTGGTAAGTAGAACGCTTTAACAGAGTTCTCAGTGCGATTTCAGTCCGCCCTCCCGTTCCTTTCATGGCCTCTTAGAGTAGTGCATATTTTGAAGGTTTTCTTCAGCCCACCTTTTAAAAACTGACTGAAGGTGGGAACAACTTTACTTCCACAGTTAGATAGAAAGTCCGCTTACACTCCATGATTCCATATGTCTTGGTCAGCAGACAGATGAACACTCACTGTTCTGTAAATACTGTTAAACTTAGAGTGAATGGCTGTAGAGGAACTCTAATAATGAGCATATGAGTATGCGTGTGTATGTGTGTGTGTGTGTATGTGTGTGTGTGTGTGTGTGTATGTGTGCGTGTATGTGTGTATGTGGGTGTATGTGTGTGTGTGTGTGTATATGTGTGTGTATGTGTGTGTGTAAATGTGTGTGTGTATGTATGTGTGTGTATGTTTGTGTGTATGTGTATGTATGTGTGTATGTGTGTGTA
>NC_034613.1:119639327-119641047 GCF_900095145.1 Mus pahari
TGTGTGTGTGTGTGTGTGTGTGTGTGTATGCTCAGTTGCCTCCTTCCCCATTAGACTCTTTAAGTCCATTTGTGTAATTTATTACATTTATCGATTTGACTGTGTTGAACCACCCCTGTATTTCAGGTAGAAAGCCAACTTGTTCATGGTGTATAATCTTTTTGATGTATGCGTGTATTCTCTGTGGAAATGTTTTATTAAGCATTTTAAAAATTACATTCATCAGGGTTATTGGCCTGTACTTTTCTGTTGTTGTTATGGTGGTGGTGGTGGTGGTGTCTTATCTGGTTTGGGTGTTAGAGTGATGCTGGCTTCACAGAAGCATGGGAATGGCTCTGTCTGCTGCTATTGTTTTGAAAAGTTTAAGGAAGATTCACTGTAGATCTTCTTTGGAAGTCTTGTAGAAATCTTCTGTGAATCCATCTAGCCTTAGACTTGTTTTTTATTACTCTTTCAGGATTATTATATATTTAGTATAGGTTCCTTTCTTCTAATTTTTAGGTTGGTTTTTTTTCTTTGCATTATGATAAGATAGGATGCAAGGAGTGAGAATAAAGAAGGTTTGTGTGTGTGTGTGTGTGTGTCCCAGAATGTGGCCTATTTTAGAAAAGCTTCCATGTGCTCCAGAGTAGGATGTGTATTCATAGCAGTTGGGTGAAATATTCTGTGGATATCTGTTAAGCCTGTGTGATGTATAAGGACAGTTAATCCTGATGGTTCTCTGCTTTTGTATGTCCAGATGACCTGCTTACTGGAAGAAATTGGGTATTGAAATCACCTACTATTAATGTATTGTTGTTTATCTGTGTGTTTATATCCAGTATAACCTTTAAAAAAAAAAAACGGGTACACCACAGTTTGATGCATATATGATTAGGATAGTACTATCTTCTTGGTTAACTGTTCCTAGGATTAAAGTGAAGCATCTTCTTTTATTTCTTCACATTCTTTTTAGTTTCATGTCTATTTTGTCCTATATTAGGATAGCAATGCCTCCTTGTTATCTGTTTCCATTGAATGAAGTACTTTCATCTATCCTTTTATGCTAAGGCAGCATCTATCTTTAGAGCTGAGATGTGTTTCATATGAACAACAGGTAGATGGTTGTAACTTGTTAATTTTTTTCAAACCTTATTTTTTAATGGTGGTTCTTATACATTTTAACCTCCCTTGTAGCCTACCACCCACCAGAGGTAGTGGGAAAGAAAGGATACAGGGGAAGTGGACCTGTTTAGAAAGGTTCTATGGAGCAACTCCCATCTGTGTTGTCTGGAAATTTGCAGTTCAGTTCACAGGTTAGTGGCAGCAGTTCGAGCCACCCGTAAATACTTTATGGATACACCAGCAGTTCAGTTCAGTTGAGTCAGGATAGGAAACAAAAATCCGCAGTGGTGGCACTACCTAGCAGAGACAGCCAGGCCTCAGCCTCTGCATTAGTCTGCAGAGGGACCAGGGAGGAATGCCAGAAGTTCTTCACTGTGCCTCTCTCAGGGAAGTGAAGATCAACAAAGACACAAGGCCAACAAGCACTGCGCAGCTAGCTCTATAAGCAAGCCTGAGCTCTATAAGCAAGTCTAGCTCCAGCTGTCACTGTCTATCAAGTCCTGTTTGTTGTTGTTGCTGTTTTTTTTTTTGAGACAGGGTTTCTCTGTATAGCCCTGGCTGTCCTGGAACTCACTCTGTAGACCAGGCTGGCCTCAAACTCAGAAATCTGCCTGCC
>NC_034613.1:119641477-119661894 GCF_900095145.1 Mus pahari
TCTCTCTCTCTCACACACACACACACACACACACACACACACACACACACACACACACATCATGCTCATTGCTCCCTGGTCAGCCTCTCCCACAATCCTTCCCCCATCCCCCTTCTACTCTGAGTGAGTGCCCTCCCAGTAGATCAAGTCTCTGCCAGACTAGGCTCATCCTCTCCCACTGAGGCCAGACAAGGCAGCCCAGCTAGAAGAACATAGCCCACAGACAGACAACAGCTTTTGGGATATCTCCCACTGTGGGGCGTCAGTTGTGGGGAAATAAAGGGGGTGAGAGAGATGAGCCTTGATCCGCCAGAGCTCTGGGGCTATGGGTGGGCAGACACAGGGTACCAGGTGGGAATCTGGCTGTGGGAAGCCATGGAAACCCAGTTAGCAGGAGTGGAGAGAGAGCAGTCTGGGGTCCTTGGGCCTCAGGGAACCCAGGGATAACAGGTTCTAGCTCTTGGGCATCGCAGGATGTCCCTAGACACCACAGAAGAACTGAGAACAGGTGGGAGCCACAGGGGCAGCTTGGTCTGTCCTGGGGCCTGGGGTCGAAGGGAAAAGGATCAGAAGGGAGAAGGTGCTGGGTGGTTCCTGTGAGGGTGAGGGTGAGAGTCTTTGCTCTGGCCTGGTGGCTAGAAATGCTGAGAGGCCTTCTTGCAGGAGATTAGATGCAGCTCTTTAGGGGACGACCTATTCCATCGATCTAGCATGGGGAGTCTAGATGAAAGGAGGCAGTCCATGGTTTTAGAGATTTATTGTAGAAAACAGAGAGAGAGAGAAAAGGTAGAGAAGTAGAGGCTGGCCATGGCCACATGGAGAGAGGGGAGAAGGGAGGGGGAGAGAAGGAGCAAGGGGACTAGAGAGAAAGCAAGAGAAGCAAGAGAGAGAGGAGGGGGCAAACAGCCCCTTTTATAGTGGGCTGGCCTACCTGGCTGTTCCAGGGTAACTGTGGGGGAGGAGCATACCTGACTGTTGCCAGGTAACTGTGTGGGTGGAGTCCGGACAGCCTACATGACTGATGGCCACAGAATGATGGAGTTGAGGGCTCATGGTGTCAGGTGTTAGTGTCTGGTGTCATAGCTCACTGTTCTGTCCCTTGTAGAATTTTCCACTGGGTTCCCGGAGTAAGCCTCACTCGAGCAGAACACAGACTGCCTTTCAAGGTCCCACACCCCACTCCAGTTGTTCAGGACCCACATGAAGACCAAGCTGCACATCTGCTCTGCACATATGTGCAGGGAGGACTAGGTCCAGCCCTCTTTCTTTCTTTTTTCTTTTTTGTTTTGGTTTTTCTTTTTGTTACGTAGAGACAAGGTTTCTCTATGTAGCACTGGCTGTCCTGGACTAGCTTTGTAGACCAGGCTGGTCTTGAACTTACAGAGATCCACTTGCCTCTGCCTCCTAGCCTCTCTTATCTCTCTCTGCCTCTGCCTCTGTTTCTCTCCCTCTAACTCTGACTCTCTGTATCTCTGGCTCTTGGCCTCCCAGCATGTTGGCTCCGTGGCCTGTAGGACTCTCAGCCTCCTTGATTCTCTGGCTCTCTATCCCTCTGTCCTGTTGCCTCTTTCTCTGCCTCTTTGCATCTCCATCCCTTGGTTTCTCCGCTTCACAGTCTCTTGGCTATAGGCTTCTAAGCATCCTTAACTCTCTACCTCTCTCTGCCTTTCTGCCTCTCTAACCTCTCTGCCTTTCTACCTCTGGCTCTGAATCTGCTTCTGTGTCTCTCTGCCACTATACCCCTGTGTGTAAGCTTAGACTTTTCTCAACCCGAATTTTAATAATGGTTGTTAAATGCTTTAACTTCCCTTCTAGCCCACAACCCACCAGAGGTAGTAGAAAGAAAGGTTATTAGGGCACAGGGGGAGTGGACCTATGTAGAAATTTTTCTTTGGAGCAAATCCCATCTGTTTTGTCAGAAATCAGCAGTTGAGTTCACCAGAGTCAGCAGCAGCAGCAGCTTAATCCATTCACAGACACCTTACAAATATACCCGCAGTCCAGTTCAGTAGTGTCAGGTTAGCAAACAGGAATCAGCAGAGGTGGCACGACCCAGCAGAAACAGCCAGGCCTCTGCTGAATCAGCAGGACTCATCAGGTGTGACCAGGACAAGCCAGGATGCCAGAAGAAGTTCTCTGTTGTACCTCTCTCAACTAAATAAAGATCAGTAAGGATGTGAGTCCAAGAAGCATTGCAAAGCTAGGTATGCAAACAAGCCCCCTCCATAGTCCACTGAGTCCTATTTATACTCCCTCCAAACATCACATGTCCACCATGGGTCTTGTCTTACCACATGTCTTTGCCTCAGCATGTGAATCTGTCTTAGATTGAATCTATCAGCCAATCAGTGCACATCCTCAACAAGAAGCTGCCCGAACACCACCAGATTTTTGGTGCATTTCTCCTAATGAAGTCATGACAAATGGAGCTCAGCTATGGGTGAACCAAGACACGTGTGTTGTTGTTAGGAAAAAATCCTTCATCACGTGTTCTTTCATGTGCTTGCTTTAGCAGAATATCCTTTCACCCGTGGCTGCTTCAGTGAAATGTTCCTTCATGTATCTGCCTTATGAAAACATTATTTTAGCTATGTCCATTTGAGGAAAACACTCCTTCACATATTTGCCCTAGCAAGACACCATCTGACACGACTGAATTTCCAAAGATTCTGTCAGTTTCCACCACACTTCTACCTTTTCCTGTCTCTAGCTCTGCCTGGCTCTCTGCCTCTCTACCCCTCTGGCCCTCTGAGTCTATCTCTCTCTTTGCCTCTCTTTCTGCCCCCCTCCCTGCCTGTGCTTCAACTCTCTGCCTGCCCCCCTGCTTTTGACTAGTGGACTTTAGGACTTTAAATCTCTCTCTACCTATCTTGACCTCTCTGCCTTTCTCTCCCCTCCTTAAGTGACTATTTCTAGTTTCTTTAGAGACTCAGTTGGGTCATATGATGTTTTGCTAGGGCAGACAGTTGAAGGGATGCTTTGCTGAAGCAGACACAGGTGAGAGGATGCTTGGCTGAAGCAGACATATGACAGGATGAGTGATGTTTGAAAAGAATATACATATGACCTCATGGACAGTTGGAAGAGGCTCTGCACCTTGCTTCTTGTTCACCTTGCTCTGCGTTGACACTCTTCAGTGATGATGCTCTTGTATTGGTTCACCTTCCATCCTGTTACTGATCTTCACATGTTTTGACTTCATAGAAAGTAACTTGCCAAAGAACTTCTGGGGATATTCTGGAGGTGTCTTGCTGCATCCAAGGATTTGTGCCAATCAGCAGAGCGTTTGGGGCAGTTTCTTCTGGAACTGCCACAGCTGTTTTGGTTTTGGTTTGCTAGTGGACTGAACTGCTGAGATCTTGGCAACAAAGAATTCTTTCTGAACAGGTCCATACACCCTTTGCCCTATTAACATTTCTTTTTTTATTACCTCTTGTGGGTGGTGGGCCAGAAGGGAGGTTGATGCCTTATTAAAGTAGGTTTTAAAAAACAAAGTCTACATCTTCCTCTCTGCCTCTCGTCTTCTGCCTCTGATTTGGCTTCTCTGCATCTTTGTCCCTCTGCCATTTATCCCCTCTACCCTTCTGTGCCTCTGCCCCTCTGCCCTTCTGCCCCTCTGACTCTCTGCCCCTCTGCCTCTGCCCCTCCATCCCTATGCCTCTGCCTCCTCTATACCTCTTGACTTCTCTGCCTCTGGGCCCCTAGGCCTCTCAGCCTCTCTGCCTTTTTGCTTCTTTCTCTACCTCTGCTCTGTGACTCTGACTCTCTCCTTATCTGCCTCTTGGACTCTTGACCTCTCAGACTACATGATGGTCTGTGTGTCTCTCTGCCTAACTTCCTATATCTGCCTCTCTCTCTCTGCCTTGCCTATGTGCCTGTGCCTCTTTTCCCCTGTGCCCTTTGGCCCACCTTTTGGACCTTAAGTCTGCCTCACTGTCCCTAATTCCTTTGGCCTCCTCTTCTGCCCCACAGGGCCTGCTGTGCACAAGATGCCCCTCAGTTACTCAGTTACTCAGCATGCACCTCTACTCCCCAGCTTGCCTCTCTGCCCCTTGGCTTTTCCCTCAGCCTTCTTAACATCTGGTGCCCTGGGCCTACCGCTCTGATCCTCCACCCCTGGGCCTGCCTATCTTCCCCATGGCTGTTCTGCCAGTTTCTCTGCCCCTCTGCCTCTCTCTAGGACCCTGCATGGGCACTTCAGTCAGAACTTCAGGCCTTTTGCCTGCCTCTTAGCCCCTCGGCTTATCTCATTGTCCCTTGGCAAACCCCACAGCCTGCCCCTTGGAACCTCAGTCTGCCTCTTGGATGTTTGTTCTGGTCTGCCACTCTGCCCCTGGGCCTGCCTCTCTACCCGACTACCCCTGACCTACTCAGGCATTCCCTTCAGCCCCTTGGCCTGCCTGTCTGCCACTTAGCCTGTACTTGTGTTCCTCAGCCTGCCACTTGGCCCCAGGCCCTGTGGCCCCTTTTTTGTTCGCTACCCCTCAGCCTTACTCTCTGCCTCTTGGTCCCAACGCCCCTCAGATTGCTACTTGCTTAATTCTGCACCTATTGGTCTGCCCCCCAGGCAATTCTGGCACACTGGAACCTGGCCTCCTTGGCGTGGCTCTCTGCTCCTAGGCCCCTCAGCCTGTCTTTCTGCCTAACTCTCCCACTCACCCTGTCTCGGTTTGCCCCTTGGCATTCCTATAAGCCCATTGGCATGCCCTTCATTTTGTCTCTTGGCCCCTTGCACTGCCTATTGGACCAAAGGCCTGGTCCTGGGCCCACCTCTAGGCCCATTGATCATCACCTCTATCTCTCAGCTTGCCTACACACCCTGTGGCCTGACTATTTAACCCACCTCTAGGCCCATTGATCATCACCTCTATCTCTTAGCTTGCCTACACACCCTGTGGCCTGACTATTTAACCCACCTCTAGGCCCATTGATCTTCTTCACCTCTGTCTTTTATCTTACCTAGGCCCTGTGGCCTTCCTATTGGACCAAAGACCTGGTCCTGGGCCCACCTCTAGATACATTGATCTTCACCTCTGTCTCTTAGCTTTACTAGGTCCTGTGGCCTGCCTGTTGAACCAAATGCCTGGTCCTGGGCCCACCTCTAGGCACATTCATAATCACCTATGTCTCATAGCATGCCTAGGCCCTGTGGCCTGCCTATTGGACCAAAGACCTGGTCCTGGGCCCACCTCTAGGCCCATTGATCTTACCTCCTTCTCTTAGCTTGCCTAGGCCCCGTGGCCTTCCTATTGGACCAAAGACCTTGTCCTGGGCCCACCTCTAGGCTCAGTGATCTATACCTCTGTCTCTTAGCTTTCCCAGGCCCTGTGGCCTGCCTATTGGACCAAAGGCCTGGTCCTGGGCCCACCTCTAGGCGCATTGATAGTCATCTCTGCCTCTGAGTTTACCTGGGCTCCTTTGGCCTGCCCGTGGGCCTTTTTTAAAGGTTCTTTGGCCTGCCTTTCATTTTGTCCCTTGGCCCCTTGGCCTGTGTCTCCCCCTCTCAGCCTGGCTTCTTGGTCCTTCTGTTAACCTCTAGGTCCCATAGCCTGCCATTAGGCCTGCCCCTTAGTCTGTCTCTCAGCCCCTCTCTACCTCTTTGCTGTTTTGCCTGCTCTTATACTGTCCTTAGTCCTCAGCCCCTTTGGCTTCCTCTTGGTTCCCTTGGCCCTTTGGCCTGCCACTCCTCCCCACCTCTTGACTCCTTGGTCTGTCCCTTGGCACCACTGCCTGCCTCTTTTGCCCTCAGCCCCTCGGTGCCTGGACACCTTGGCATGCCCCTCTACCTGTCCTTTGCCCTGGTCCTGGGGCTGCCTCTTGGCCTGTCAGGCTGCCCCTAGTCCTCTCAGCCAACCTCTGGGCCCATTGGTCAGCTTCACTGTCCCTCTGCCTGGCCATCCTCCCTGCCTCTTCATACCTCAGTCTACCCCTTGTCCCTTCTGACTGCTGCTCAGCCCCTCTGACTGCCTTTCTATCCACTGTGGCCCCTCTGTCCACTTCTCAGCCCCTCCACTTGCCCTTAGGACTGCCCCTTCGCTGGCTCTTGAGTCTGTCCCTCAGACTGTCATCCTGCTTCTTGTTTTGCCTTTCTGCCCCTAGGTCCCTTAGTGCCTGACCCCCTTGGCCTGCCACATGACCTGCCTCTCTGTCTATGTCTCGGCCCCTCAGACTACCCCTCAGTACCTCTTTGCTTCTCTGATCCTCTGTCTGCCTTCTGGCTCCAGGCTCTGTGGCCTCTCTCTGCCTCTCTGATCCTTCATTTACCCTTAGGCCAGCTCCTTGGGTGGCCCCTTGGCCTGCCCCTCAGACCCTCAACCTGGCCCTTGGCTTGTCCCTCTGCTCCTGGGCCCCTTGTGCTTATTCCCCTTAGCCTGCCCCTAGGTTTACCCCTTGGTCCTTCAACCTGCCCCTCAGCAAAAAGCCACCAGAACACCACCAGAAGTGTTTTGGTGCATTTATCTCTGTGGAGTCATGACAAATGGGGCTCAGCTATGCAATGTAAAAGAAAGCAATACATTCATGTTGTTAGTGAAGAATCTTTTATCACAGGTCCTTTCATATGCTTGCTTTAATAGAACAGCCTTTCCCTTGTGTCTGCTTCAGGAAAACAGTCCTTCACATGTTTACCCCAACAAGACACTGTCTGACACAACTGACTTTCCAAAGAAACCAGAAGTTTCCACTTCACACTATTGAATTTCATTCTCACATTCTGGATTATCTTCATCATTTCCATCACCCCTATGTTTGTGTTTTCTTTGGAATATCTTAGACACTTGTTCTCCTTAAGTTATTTCTCCTTAATTTCATTTATCTATTTATTAGTGTCATCTTTAATCTCCTTGAATTCTTGGATGAAGGTTATGATTGTTCTTCTAAATTGTGTGCTGTGCTTTATCTAGGTAATTATCATTGGCAAAAAAATCTATAGGACTGTAGGCTTAATAGAGAAGAAACAGACTTAATCTTTCATATCATTTACATATTTATAATGTGATCTCATGGACTTCTTTAGTTAGTTCTGTGTCTAGTGTGGACAGATCACTTTGGGGCAGAAGGGAGGGTATGTGGGTTGGTTGGGCATAGTGTTTGGAAATGACTTAGGTGGAATAAAATCAGGTGGAGAGATAGGCCTGGGCTGGTGTACATGATATGTGTCCTGTTCCAAGCCTGGAGTGTGAGGATAGATAAATCTGGCTGGGCAGAATTGTTGGATATCATATGAGAAGGTCCTGACAAAGCCTGGAGATTAGCCTTGTTATAGGCACCAATAGTCAGACTAGGCCAGGGCACTGAATGTGGGACCCAACCTAGATCTGATGAGGGGCGGCATGGATGGGAGGATCAGGCAGAGTCACTGGACTAGATCCTGGAGAAACATGTGCAGGACCTGGTTGGGTAGAGAGTCTGGATGTGGCATGAGTAATTTTTATTTTAATCAGTGTCATATTATCCTTAGCCTTAGTCTCTTGAAGTTGAATTATAGGTATGAGCCACTACATCAAGTTAGTTGAATTATAGGTATGAGTCACTGCATCAAGTTAGGAGGCCCCTTGCATAGACATTTATAAGGGAAAAACACATGGGATTTGTAGGGTTAGAGAAAACAGGTAATCATTTTTTAATCTATCTTTTTGCCTTGTTTTGAGCTAGATACATGTGTAGAGAAAGAACTAGCAATGTTGATTGCCCTGACCTGCAGGGCTAAACAGCAAGAGTTTCAAGAGAGGGTTTAAGACTGAAAGGGACAGGAGACACAAAGGAAGGAGACAAGACAATAATCTGATCAAGTCTCATTTACTCTTGGGAAACAGAGGGCTTATAAAGCTGCAGACCACAAACAGTATTTGTCCAGGTGCACAGGCCAAGCTAGTTTTATCGCTTGGTAACACATTGATGTCAATAGAATGTCCCCATTGTAAAATGTCTGGAAAGCCACCTATTGTATAATGTCCCCAGTAAATTACAAGAACAGAAGAAAGATCATAGAAAAAAAATGAAAGAGTGTTAGTTATAAGAAGATGGCCCAGAAACAAGATGGAGGCTGAATGACGGGGCATTGGGCCCCAACAGTTGACTTTCATGAATCAAATCAAATGAACTAGTGGCATAGGTTATTAGATAATATAGAGAAGAACAGAAGCATTTTGTCATTTTTTAAAACTTAATTTTTTGATTTCCTGTTTTTATATATGTGTATAATGAATATTAGACATTCTTATCTGGTTAAACTCTTGTCTCCTGTTCTCCCACTGAAATACTTCTTTCCTACAAATCTGCTTCCCGACTTCATGTCTTATCTGTGATCATCTGAGTTTGAATAGGGTTGCATTCATGAGTATAGATGGGTTACTGATCAATATATGAGTAGTTAGTGAAGTAGAAATTCCTGTTTTGTTTTGCTTTGTTTTGTTTTTTGAGACTCAGGTCATGATGATGTTTTGCTGGTGCAGACAGATGAAAGGATGTTTTGCTGAAGCAGACACAGGTGAGAGGATGTTTCACTGAAGCAGACATGTGAGGGGATACACAATGTTTAGAAAGAATGTAAATATGACCACAGACTCTGGGACAAGGTTGTGCTTTGTTTCACCTTGCACTGCTTTGCTAGTCTCCACTAAAGATGCTCTGAGCTTTGCTTGTCATGACTTTGTAGAGAGTAACTCTCCAAAGAACTTCTATTCTGGTGGCTTCCATGGACTCACACTAATCCAGCAGAGCCTCACGGTTTATTCTGGATTGAGCTGCTGCTGCTGCTGCTGCTGCTGCTGCTGCTGCTGCTGCTGCTGCTGCTGCTGCTGATTCGTTTATGGTGTCTATGGAGTGGACTGGACCAAGAGGCTGATTTGTGTTTGGTGGTTTGCTAGGTGTTTGAACTGCTAATATCTTGACAACAAAGTTTGGAATCACCCCAAAGAACAATTTCTAAACAGGTTCGCTTCCCCTGTATCTTTTCTTTTCCACTACCTCTGGTGAGTGGTGGGCTAGAAGGGAGGTTAAATCATTTGAGGACCCTTATTAAACTAGGTTTTGAAAAATCTAAGCCAACAGGCTAGATCACCGAAGAAAGTGCACCCGTTCCCTGCACTCCATCCCTATCAGTAGTCCCTCAGAGAAGAGTTGCAGCCTCATGAATTCTTTCCCCTTTAAATGATGAAATGTTATCAGGCTCAATAGTAGGAGGTCCTTGTCTAGGTAACCACAACTACAGTGAGCTCATGACATCACTGTTATTCCATGTGCACAAAACACTGGTTTACAGCATTCGCTCTCAAACTCTGGTTTCTCGCCTTTATAATTTTCCATCTTCTTTTCTGTAGTGTTCTCTGAACCTTTGTGTATGGGTGTGTGTGTGTGTGTGTGTGTGTGTGTGTGTGTCCTTTGTAGAGCCTAATACTATTTTTTTCAATTTTGATCCAATTAAGTCTTTTTATTATTTGCCATCCACTTCAAAAAGAAGCTTCTCTGATAAGGACTAAGAGGTACACTTATCTATCAGTATGAAGGCTTATATTTAGACAGCAGTGTGATACTATGTCATTTAAACAAATCAATATTCCTAGGTTTTCCCTAGGGCCTGTGATTTCCCCACTTAAGAGTTCTTGCCCCGGTTTACACTATCAGTATCTCTACCCGTGGAGTGTCACTTAAATTTAATCAGTAAATGAATGGTTACTCTTACAAGTCATGCCACTATTGAACCAATAGACATACATTGCCAGACCTGGTCATTATTGGAGCTTGCATTGTGTATAGCTGGATAAAACTGTTGATGGCTTTTCTCTGCCTGCAGCCTACATAGCACCTTCCAGCACCAAGGTGGAAGCTTCCAAGTCAGTACCAGTGCAGGGTATCTTCAGCAATAATGTCTTACCATCAAATTCTACCGGATAATGAAGATGGATTGCAATACCTTGGATTATTTGGTAAGTTAAGGCAACAGATATCATTAGCTTTAGACTTTTTTCAAAACCTACTTTTAATATGGTTCTTAAATCCTTTAGCCTCCCTTCTAGCCCACCACCCACCAGAGGTAGTGGGGAAATAAAAGGTTATTAGGCTATAGGAGAAGTGGACCTGCTTAGAAATTCTTTGGAGCAAATCCAATCTGTGTTGTCAGGAAATCGGCTGTTGAGTTCACATAAATCATATCAACAGCTTGGTCCACTCACAAACACGTCACAGATATAGCAGCAGTCCAATTCAGTAGTGTTCGGATAGCAAACATGAATCAGCAGTGGTGTCACAACCTAGCAGAAACATCCAGGCTTCTGCTAAATCGGCACACGTCAGAAGGAACTCCCTGCACCAGCAGGGATGCCAGGAGAATTTCTCTACTGTGCCTCTCTTAACAAAGTAAAGATCAGTGAAGACACAAGACCAATGAAGTGCTGCAAAGCTAGCTATGCAAGCCAGCAGTCACAGTCTGTGGAGTCCTAGTTATCCTCCCTCCAAACATTATATGAACTCCCACAGGTCTTGCCTCAGCATGTGAGTCTGTTGTAGCAAAACTCCATGTGAGTCTGTATCAGGTGACATCAAGTTGGCAATCAGCCCAAATCCATGGAAGCAGCAAGAAGCCACAGGAACCTCATGAGAAGTTCTTTGGCAAGTGTATTTCTCACTATGGCATCACCACAAGCAGAGCTCATTGATACAGTGTAAGGCAAACTAATACATGCATGTCATTAGTGAAGAATCCTTCACCAGTCATCCTTTCCAGAATGTCTTCTTTAGCAAAACATCCTTTCACTTGTGTCTACTTGAGGAAAACACCCCTTCAAGTGTCTACCCCAGTAAAACACCATCTGACATAACTGACTTCTCAACGAAATTGTAAATCTCCACTTCAGATATTGGCAGTAGCTTTCCTATTTTTTTTTGTTGTTGTTTGCTATATTGGTCTCTTTTTTCATTTCATATTTTATTAGATATTTTCTTCATTTACATTTCAAATGCTATCCTGAAAGTCCCCTATACCCTCCCCCCGCCCTGCTCCCCAACCCAACCACTCCCGATTCCTGACTCTGGCATTCCCCTGTACTGGGACATATGATCTTTGCAAGACCAAGGGCCTCTCCTCCCATTGATGGCCGACTAGGCCATCCTCTGCTACATATGCAACTAGAGACACTGGTTACTGGGTACTGGTTAGTTCATATTGTTGATCCTCCTATAGGGGTGCCTACCCCTTTAGCTCCTTCGTTACTTTCTTTAGCTCCTTCTTTAGGGGCCCTTCTTTAGGGGCCCTTTCATCCTATAGATGACTGTGAGCATCCACTTCTATATTTGCCAGGCACTGGCATAGCCTTACAAGAGATAGCTATATCAAGGTCCTGTTGACAAAATCTTGCTGGCATATAAGTGACTTGAGATACAAGGAAACAGGGAGAAGTTAGATAATTGGATGGATGGATTTACTGAGTTCTATCATGTTGTAAATCAGAATTAGAACCTTATACTTAAGACTAGGAAAGCTGGGACTGAATAAATGGCTCCGTGGTTAAGAGTACTCATCGCTCTTCCAAAGGTCCTGGGTTCAATTCCCAGCACCCACATGGGAGCTCACACCTGTCTTGATGCTAGTTTCTGTTGTATAGATATACATGCAGACAAAGTAATCAGACATAAATATATCTTTAAAAAGAGAATAGGAAAGCTACTGTAACTATATCTGTTCCCTTATGTTAAAACAAGATTCTTTTCCCTTCTTTATGGCATTGACCTAAATCATTTATATGAAGATACATTTAGGAAGCCAGAAGCCTTAAAAATGAGTAAGCCTAGACTTGGTAGTTTTCAAGGAGAGCTTCTGAAATGATTGCACATACACCTTCATCTAGTATCATTCCTAAAACCTGCAGAGTATTATTTTTCTAAATATGTTAAACTTTGAGGAGAACACATATATGAAATATATAACAGTGGCTGTGGTTTATTACATAAATCATTTCACTAGGTAGGATGCAATAGGCAGAAGCACCTTAATGTAAATATCCAAGCAATGTTTCATGCATATAGTATCTTGTTTACTTGCTGTCATAAGAACCTTCTGAACTGGAAAGATGGTGTTCAGGAAAATTGTGATTAGCTACACTGGAATACAGTTAGGTTTTTCATCTCCCAAACCATACAGAAACAACAGAAACTCTCTCTTCCTCTTAAAAAAATAATTAAGGTAATAAACAGAATGTAGGCTTAGTTTTTTTTCAAAATCTATTTTTAGTAAGGGTTCTTAAATGCTTTAACCTCCTTTCTCGCACACCACCCACCAGAGGTAGTGGAAAAGAAGGTTATTAGAATGTGGGGGACCTGTTCAGAAATAGTTCTTTGGAGTAAATCCAATCTGCATTGTCGGGATATCAGCAGTTCAGTTCACACAAATAAATCAGCAGCAGCAGCTCCATCCAGAAGCTGTGAGGCTCCGCTGTACGCTGTTTAGAAGTAGTTCCTTGGGGTGATTTCAATCTCCAATTGTGAGGATACCAGCAGTCCAGTTCAGTAGTGCCAGAATAATGAACATGAATTAGCAATAGAGGCAAGACCTAGCAGAAACAGCCAGACCTTTGCTGAATCAGCATGAGTCAGCAGGAGGGGCCAGGACCAAGGAGAAGTTCTCTGCGCTGCCTCTTACCAGGAAGTAAATATCAGCAAAGTTGCGAGACCAATGAAGCATTGCAAAGCTAGCTAGTAAACCTGCAGTCACTGTCCATTGAGTCCTATTTATATTCCTTCCAGACATCACGTGTCCTCCCACAGGTCTTGCCTCAGCAAAATACCACGAGTCTGTCTTAGCAAAACTCCATGTGAGTCTGTATCAGCTGACATATCCAGAAACTTCCACTTCATTCTGCCAATCAGCCTGAGTTGGTAGAAGTGGCAAGAAGCTGCCAGAACACCATCAGAAGTTTCTGGATGTGTTTTTCTTTATGGAGTCAGGACAATTGATGACCAATATGCAATGGCAAGGCATACCAATACCATCCTGTACCATCTACTGTCTGGTTATATTTATATTCCTTCTAAACATCATGCGCCCTTTCTTGTGTCTGCTTCAGCAAAACATTATTTCAACTGTGTGCCCCAGCAAAACATCATTTGACATAACTGACTTTCCAAAGAAAGCAGAAGTTTCCATTTCAAAGAGTATACATGTACATGTTTTTTCTTATGGTGATGATTTTAAGTAAATTTGTAAGTTATAAATGAAAGAATAGGAAGGTTTTATGAAGGATGTAGTACCTGATGTGTCACTGTAGAATGAATCAGCTTGAGATGGGTGATGATATAGTGGTTTAGTGCACTGGGGGTAGGACCCAGTGTTAGAGTGCTTGAATACCATGTGTGAAACCCTAGATTTTATCCCTAGCAACACACACACACACACACACACACACACACACACACACAGTGGCTTTAAGACTACAGGATTACAGGGTGTGTTTGTAATTGGCTCACCAAAACAGTAAACAGAGAGAAATATTTACATTATAATTTCATCAACCTGCACAGTCCACTCCAGACTCCTTAAGAGAGCTCTTCAGTTCCCCATGTCAACATCCTTCCAGAACGTTTAATTATTCTCAAGTATGATTGTTTTTGTACGTGGATTCCCAAGACTAGCTCATTCTGAATTCTTGACAGCATCTTATCAGTCCTATGTAGATCTTTAGAACCCTGGTTCTATCTCTTAGTACTTTCCACATAATCATAGAGGAGAGATGTGGAGAAAATTCTTAGTAGGTAAGGAAAATAACACAGAGTCAGATAAGGGCAAATATGGTGTGGCATCATTAGAAAGGAAGCTGACCTTATTAAATTTAAGACTTCTACCTGGAAGTTATTTAATTCCTTCTGTGACCATGGTCAAGGCAGGAACATTGGGTTTGTGATCTTAATCTTGCAAGGGATTTTCCCCACTTGACGCCCTCTCTATAATACTCGAGTCTTTTGACTCCTAGCTTTTCTTGCTGTTTTAGAGGTGGTGGTAACTGTGCCCTTGAACTCAGTGTACATACTGGAGGCAGTAAGCTTATTATGGAAAAGATAGTATTATCCTCATCCAGAATTATATATTATTCCCAACTGCCTTACAAGATGGTAACTCTCAGAGAGAGACTACATCTGGCCTGAGAAGAACTACTATTTGAGGTTGTTCTCACCTTCTTCCAGTCCTTGATACTTTTTAGATATTTAACACATACTTATTGATTGTTAATTATCTGTCAAGTTTTGTGTTGTTTTACAAAGATGAATTTGTTCTTTTTTTATTTCTACTATAGTGTTCTCTGATTACACTACTGCCTTTGTCAATAGGTAAAAATCTGATTAAAAAAAATCAGCTAGTCATATAAAGACTCAAAGAGCCCACTGCAGTGGCACATGCCTGCAACTCCAGCACTTGAAAGGTGAAGACAGGGAGGCCAGCCTCTGTTACATAATGTGTTCAAGGACAGCCTAGAATGAATAAAATGATGTCTTAGAAAAAAAGTTTTTAGCCGGGCGTGGTGGCGCACCACTTTAATCTCAGCACTCAGGAGGCAGAGGCAGGCAGATTTCTGAGTTCGAGGCCAGCCTGGTCTACAAAGTGAGTTCCAGGACAGCCAGGGCTACAGAGAGAAACCCTGTCTCAAAAAACCAAGAAGAAGAAGAAGAAGAAGAAGAAGAAGAAGAAGAAGAAGAAGAAGAAGAAGAAGAAGAAGAAGAAGAAGAAGAAGAAGAAGAAGAAGAAGAAGAAAGGTTTCAGAGATATAAAGCTAAGTGAATAATTTTAAAACTCTATTGTAAATAAGTATGTGTATTTACAATTTGTCTATAAAATTATATACTCACATATATTTATATATAATATGTATGTATATATTTCCATGGGGATCATAACACACACACACACACACACACACACACACACACACCACAAGGCTTAGGATTTAGCTCACTAGTACTTTTATAGCATGTGCAGGCCTTGGGTTGAACCTCCAGCACTGAAATAAAACAAATGTAAATCTGACCATACAGCACAATTCTTTCTTCTTAACCCCTTCTTTTCTTTTCCCTCCTCTCCATCCTTTTCTCTGCCTCATTATTCATCCTTCTCCCTCCTCCTCCCTCCTCCTCCCTCCTCCCTCCTCCTCCTCCTCCTCTCCTCCTCCTCCTCCTCCTCCTCCTCCTCCTCCTTCTTCTTCTTCCTTACTTTCTTTTACATATATTTATTTGTGAGTTGGGGAAAACATGCATGCTCCAGGATGCATGTGTGGACAAGTGGAGGTTAGAGGACAAGTTGTCCTTGTCTCCTAGTCAATTCTCTTCTAGTATGGGGATTGATTTTAAGTCATCAGGCTCTCTAGGAAGTGTACTCACCCAGTGAACCACATGTTATATTTTATTTTGTTAAAATGTTATATTTTTATTTTTAATTGTGTATGTACATGTTTCATGGAAGTATGTGCATGTGAGTGCAATTGCTTCTGGCTCCAGAAGAGGGCACTGGACTCTTGAAACTGTAGTTACAGTGATGAGCCATGCAGTGTGGGTGCTAAGAACAAAACTTGGGTTTTCTGGAAGAACAGCTAGTACTCTTCTGAGCCATCTCTCCAGCAGCTCACTGAATAGTCATTTTTCAGGTTCTTCTTTGATTTTTTTGAAAGGGTGCCTTACTGTGTAGCCCAAGCTACCTTTGAACTCTGTATTGTTCAGCCACCAACAAAAATTGTGATCATTTGTCCTCAGCTTCCTGAGTGTAAGTTTTACAGATGAATGCCAAAGTGCAGGGTGTTTTTTTCTTTTTCTTTTATAATAGTCCAAGGCTTCCCCCCCACAATTCTGGGGGTCAGAAGTCCCATAGGTGTAAAATGCAGAGGCTAGCATAGCTACAGTTCTTGTAAAGGTTCTAGGGGAAAGATGTTTCCTTGCATTCGTAGCTTCAATAGGCTGCTTCATTCCTGGGCTTGATGGTTCATTCTTCTGTCTTCAAAGCCAGCACTGTGATCTTTTCCCACCTCTTCAGAGATCCATCCCCACCAAGTGGGCACTTTTTAATGTGTAAAGCCCATCACATCCAATTTGTTGATCAAATACTTTTGGTTGTTAGGGGATGGGTCAGCCCACCAGGGGACCCACTGTTTAAGAAAAA
This sequence comes from Mus pahari, assembly GCF_900095145.1. Lineage (NCBI taxonomy): Eukaryota > Metazoa > Chordata > Mammalia > Rodentia > Muridae > Mus > Mus pahari. The sequence continues at coordinate 119,657,610 of NC_034613.1, forward strand.
CTGAGTCCCTCTCTCCCAGCAGTTATCAAATGCCAATATCTTCTCAACAAGAGAAGAAATGCAGTCTTCGTGGTTCAAGTCTGTAATCTCAGCATTCAAGAAGCTGAGGCAGAGCCGGGCGTGGTGGCGCACGCCTTTGATCCCAGCACTCAGGAGGCAGAGGCAGGCAGACTTCTGAGTTCGAGGCCAGCCTGGTCTACAAAGTGAGTTCCAGGACAGCCAGGGCTATACAGAGAAACCCTGTCTTGAAAAACAGCAACAAAAAAAAGAAAGAAAGAAAGAAAGAAAGAAAGAAAGAAAGAAAGAAAGAAAGAAAGAAAGAAAGAAAGAAAGAAAGAAAGCTGAAGCTGAGGCAGGGAGGTTACTGGGTAGTTCAGACTACCCTGGGCATAGTCAATTCCAGACCAGCCTGGGTGAGTTACAGGTTGAGATCCTGTTGGAAGAGAAGAAAGAAAGAAGGAAAAGGGAGAGACATGGGAGAAGAAATTAAAAGGATTAGCTTGAGAGCATATAATAAGGGTGTTGGTGGTTGTCTAGAGAATGTCCGAGCTCACTTTCCTAGCACAAATAATTGACTGTAAGCTTAGATTTTTCAAAACCTACTTTCAATATGGGTTCTTAAATGCTTTAACCTCCTTTCTAGCCCCCCACCCACCAGAGTTAGTAGAAAAGAAAGGTTATTAGGACACGGGGGAAGTACATCTGTTTAGAAATAGTTCTTTGGAGCAAATCCAATCTGTGTTGACAGGATATCAGCAGTTCAGTTCACACGAATTAGCAATGGCAGCTTGATCCACTCTTAAAAACCATTCACAAATCCAATGGCAGGTGGATCCAGAAGAAGCCATGAGGCTCTGCTGTATGCTGCTGTATGCTGTTTAGAAGTAGTTCCTTGGAGTAATTTCAATCTCTAATTGTCAGGATACCAGCAGTTCAGATCAGTAGTGCCAGGATAGCAAACACAAGTCAGCAGTGGTGGCACGACCCAGCAGAAACAGCCAAGCATCTGCTGAATCAGCACGAGTCAGCAGGAGGGGCCAGGACCAGCAGAACACCAGGAGACGTTCTCTGCAGTGCCTCTCTCACTGAAGTGAAGATCAGTGAAGATGAAGATGTGCGATCAAGGAAGTATTGCAAAGCTAGCTATGCAAGCCTGCCATCACTGTCCATCGAGTCCCTTCAAACCTCACATATCCTCCCATGGGTCATTCCTCTCACAGGTCTTGCCTCAGCAAAACACCATGTGAGTCTGTCTTAGTAAAACTCCATGTGAGTCTGTATTAGCTGACATATCTAGAGACTTCTACTTCACTCTGCCAGTCAACATGAGTGCAACAGAAGTCTGGCAGGGAGCCATCAGAACACCACCAGAAGGGTTTTTTTTTGGTATGGTTTGGTTTGTTTTTTTTTGTGTGTGTGCATTTTGTTCTATGAAGTCATGACAAATAACAACTAAGGAATGGCAAAGTTTGCCAGTACCATCCAGTGTCATCTACCATCTATTAGCTTTATATGTATATTTCTTCTTAACATCATGTGTCCTTTCCCATGTCTGCTTTAGCAAAACATCCTTTCACCTGTATCTGCTTCAGGAAAACAGTCTTTCATGAGTCTGCTTTAGTAAAACATCCTCTCATCTGTGTGCACCAGCAAAACAACATTAGACATAACTGATTTTCCAAAGAAACTAGAAGTTTCCACTTCATTTGACAATACTTTAAAAAATCTTAATGTAAAAAGGTTACATTATAAAATAAAGTTAAAATTCTATAGATCGCTGGATGTAGTGGTGTATACCTTTAATCCCAGCACTTGGGAGGCAGAGGCAGGCGGATTTCTGAGTTCGAGGCCAGCCTGGTGTACAAAGTGAGTTCCAGGATAGCCAGGGCTACACAGAGAAACCCTGTCTCAAACAAACAAACAAACAAACAAAAATTCTATAGATCATCTGAAATATGCTTACCATACATGTATAAAAGGGTTGGCGAATATCCATAGTATAAACAGCAAGTCACTATGAGAAAACAAAACTTGGAGTCCTTCTACTTCCAGAAGAAGGAACGAAGTATCCACATTTTGGTCTTCCTTCTTCTTGAGTTTCATGTGTTTTGCAAGTTGTATCTTGGGCAGTCTAAGTTTCTGGGTTAATATCCACTTATCAGTGAGTGCATATCATGTGTGTTCTTTTGTAATTGGGATACCTCACTCAGGATGATATCCTCCAGATCCATCCATTTGCCTAAGAATTTCATAATTTCATTGTTTTTAATAGCTGAGTAGTACTCCATTGTGTAAATGTACCACAGTTTCTGTATCCATTCCTCTGTTGAGGGACATCTGGGTTCTTTCCAACTTCTGGCTATTATAAATAAGGCTGCTATGAACATAGTAGAGCATGTGTCCTTATTACCAGTTGGAAGATCTTCTGGGTAAATGCCCAGAAGAGGTATTGCTGGGTCCTCCAGTAGTACTATGTCCAATTTTCTGAGGAACCGCCAGACTGATTTCCAGAGTGGTTGTACAAGCTTGCAATCCCACCAGCAATGGAGGAGTGTTCCTCCTTCTCCACAACCTTGCCAGCATCTGCTGTCACCTGAATTTTTGATCTTTGACATTTTGACTGGTGTGAGGTAGAATCTCAGGGTTGTTTTGATTTGCATTTCCCTGATGACTAAGGATGTTGAACATTTCTTTAGGTGGCTCTCAGCCATTCAGTATTCTTCAGTTGAGAATTTTCTGTTTAGCTCTATTCCCCATTTTTTAATAGTTATTAGGTTCTCTGGAGTCCAACTTCTTGAGTTCTTTGTATATATTAGATATTAGCCCTCTATCAGATGTAGAATTGGTAAAGGTCTTTTCCCAATCTGTTAGTTGCCATTTTGTCCTATTGTCAGTTTCCTTTGCCTTACAGAAGCTTTGCAATTTTATGAGGTCCCATTTGTCTATTCTTGATCTTAGAGCATAAGCCACTGGAGTTCTGTTCAGGAATTTTCCCCCTGTGCCCATGTGTTCAAGACTTTTCCCCCCCTTTCTCTTCTATTAGATTCAGTGTATCTGGTTTTATGTTGAGGCCCATGATCCACTCAGACTTGAGCTTTGTACAGGGAGATAAGAGTGGATTGATTTGCAGTCTTCTACATGCTAACCTCCATCACCATTTGTGGGAAATGCTGTCTTTTTTCCGCTGGATGGTTTTAGCTCCTTTGTCAAAGATCAAGTGACCATAGATGTATGGGTTCATTTCTGGGTCTTCAATTCTATTCCATTGATCTTCCTGCCTGTCTCTGTACCTATACCATACAGTTTTTATCACTATTTCTCTGTAATACAGCTTGAGGTCAGGAATGGTCATGTATCCTTTTATGTGCTTGTGTTAGTAAAACATCCTTTCACCCATGTCTGCTTCAGCAAAGCATTCCTTCATGTGTCTTCTTTAGTAAGACATCCTTTTGTTTGTATTCCTTTCAGGAAAATACTCCTTCACATGTTTGTTCTAGCAAAACACCATCTGACATGTCTGATTTTCCGAAGAATCCTTAAGTTTCCACTTCATGAGTTAGCTTCAGGAACTACCCATGTGCCATGAAAGTCACTTTGGTAATGAACTCCAAGAACTAAGACTCTACTGGCCTGCCTAACACCTACAGCCTCATTCCAACAGCAAGTTATTAACATTTAGTGGACGTTGAAAGTAAAAATATAGGTCTGCCCATATAGATATCAGTCCTGTGGAATTTTATCTCATTCCCAAGGCTCTTAGCTATACCTTTCCAGCTAGAGTGTTAACCATAGTGTGAAATTTCAATAAAGTGGGAGAACCTTCCCAGGCCACAGACTGTAACACTACGGGTAGCTAGCAGAGGCTCCTGGTATGAAAAGATTGGGAAATATTAAGATTGTGATAGCTCTGTCCAACATCAGACACATTTCTAATACAGGCTCAGCACTATCATAACTCAGAGAAACCAAGAGCATAATCCTTAATAGACAGCCCCCCTCCCTTACTACATATACTTCGACTCCACAAGTTTTAGGGTTCCAGAAAGAAGCTGCTCCAACATTTTTCTTTAAAATTTTTATTTTAGTACTTAGGCTTAGATGCAGTGTGTGTGTGTGCGTGTGTGTGTGTGTGTGTGTGTGTGTGTGTGTCTATCTGCGTATCTGTGTCTGTATAAATATAGGCATGCATGTGTGTGTGTATCTGTGTGTATGTGTGTGTGTGTCTATCTGCCTGTGTCTGTATAAATATAGTCATGCATGTGTGTGTGTGCGTCTATCTGCCTAT
>NC_034613.1:119662340-119674362 GCF_900095145.1 Mus pahari
GTCTATCTGCCTATCTGTGTCTGTGTAAATATAGGCATGCATGTGTGTGTGTGCGTCTATCTGCCTATGTGTGTCTGTGTAAATATAGGCATGTATGTGTATGTGTGTGTGTGTGTGTGTGTCTATCTGCCTATTTGTGTCTCTGTAAATATGGGCATTCATGTGTGTGTATGTGTGTGTGTATGTGTGTGTCTGTGTAAATATAGGCAAGCATGTGTGTGTGTGTCTATCTGCCTATCTATCTGTGTCTGTGTAAATATAGCCATGCATGTGTGTGTGTGTCTATCTGCCTATCTATCTGTGTCTGTGTAAATATAGGCCTGCATGTGTGTGTGTGTCTGTGAAAATATAGGCGTGCATGTGTGTGTGTGTGTGTGTGTGTGTGTGTGTGTGTGTGTGTGTGTGAGGTAGGGCAAGGGGCCAAGAGGCAGGGAGGAAGGGTTGGCTAAGAGATAGAGGGGCCGACCAATGGGCTTAGAGATGGGCCGAGGGGCTGAGGATGGGAGAGGCTAAGAGGCAAACCAAGGGGTCGACTGAAGGGCAAGTCCAAGGGCAGGTCAAGGGGCCTAGAGGAAGGCAGAGTAGCAGAAAGGCAGGCCTGAAGCGGTAGGGGGCAGGGGTGGAGGCTTAGGATGCCTGAAGGGAAGGCCACCGGACTGAGAGTCAGGCTGAGGGGCAGGCTCAAGGGGAGGCACTCAGGGGCCTATGGGCAACGGAGCAGACTAAGGGGCTAAAAAGGTAGGCAGAGGACCTAGAGAGAGTACAAGGGGCCTATGGGCAGACAGAGGTACTAAGATATGAGGAGGAGGGCCAGGCAAACGGACAGAGAAGGAGACCAATAGGACTAGAAACAGGCAAGGGGCAGTCTGTTGGGCCTAGGTGCCCAGAGGCAGAGAGGCAGGCCAAGGGACCACAGGGTCTGGGACTGTGGAGAGACCTGAGGGCCTGAGAGGATGCAGAAGGTCATAGGGGAAGATGAGGGGCCAAGAGGCATGGGGGAGGAGCAAGCCAGGGAACAGAGAAGATGAATAAAGGGCTTAGAGGTGGGACAAGGAACAGGGTGAAGGGCCACTGGTGAAAGAGGCAATGAGGCCAGCAGAAGGATCTAGGGCAGACCTATGTGCCAACAGGCTGGGATGAGGGGCAAGCCAAAGGACAGAGCCACAGACAAAGAGCCTAGATCTGGGCCTAGGAAGAGACGCCCAGGGGCTGAGAGAGAGGCATAGGGGCCTAGAGGCAGACAAAGGGGCAGGATTAGGACCCAGGGGAAGACTGATGGGCTGAGGGGCTACCAGAGGTATAGGCTGACTGGCTGGCCAAGGAATAGAAAGGGAAGCAAAGAGGAAGGCAGAGGGGGCCAAGGGGCAGACCAAGGGAATGGAATAGGTACACAAGGGCCAGTTAAGAGACTAAGAGGCAGGAAGAAAGCCCAAGGAGCTGGCCAAGGGGCAGGTCTAAGGGCAGGCAGAGGGTCTACCAAGGCAGGCTTAAGGGCCTACAATAAGGCCTAGGGGTCTACGGGTAGACAAGGTTCCAAGTTGCATGGGCATGGGCAGACCAAGAGACAGAGAGGCAGACCAACGGACCTAGAGGTAGGCCGAGTGTCAGTTTGAGGGGTCGAGGGTGCTAGAGGCGGAGAAGCAGGTCAAAGGACTGAGGGGCAGGCAGCCAGGCCAAGAAGCAGACCATAGAAAGAGGTACAGATAGCCTCGAGTTGGGCTGAGGGGCAGTATGAGGAGACCAGAGATTGAGAGACTGAGAGGCAGGCCCAGGGGCCAAGAAGCCAGCTAAGGGAATAAGGTATAGACTCATTGAACCAGGAGCAGACCAAGGGGCCATGAGCCAGAGAATTGGGTCTGGCTAAGGAACAGAGAGGCAGACCAAGGGCCTAGAAGTGGGCCAAGCAGCCCTGGGGCTGTCTGAGGAGACACTAGGCGGTGAGACAGGCTGAGGTGCCAAGAGGCAGTCAAAGGGGCCAAGATGCAGGCATTTTGGCTGAGAGGCAGGCCAGAGGGGCTGAGGAAGTAACCAAGGGGGCAGGCCTAGGGACACAGCAGTATAAGTGGCCTATGTGCAGGGAGAGAGCCCCAGAGGCCTGCTGAGGGGCAGACCCAAGGGCAGGCAGAAGGTCCACGATGGGGGCCTAGGGGGTAAACAAATTTCCAAGAGGCAACAGTCCAAGGGATTAGAGGTTCACCAAAGACATGAGGGGCATTCCACGTTGTTGAGAGGCACGCAGAGGGGCCAGGAGGAAATCCAAGGGGCAGACCTCTTGTCACAGATGCAGGCTGAGAACCCAGGAGGCAGGACAAGGGGCCTAAGGGCAGGCAGAGGGCCTGAGGCGCCTGTGGAGGGCCAGGCCTAAGGCCAGACAGAGATTCCATGATGCAGGCCAAGGAGCCTAGAGGCCTGCGGAGGGGTTTGAGGTCAGAGCAGGTTCCCAGAGGCAGGGAGGAAACAAACCAAGGGACGGGACAGAGAAGCAGACCAACTGCCCTAGAGGTGGGCCAAGGGGAAGTTGGTCGTGCTGACAGTGGGCTAGGCAGAGAGGCACACCAATGGGCCAGGATTAGGCAGAAGGGACTAGAAGCAGGCTGAGGAGACACAGTGCAAACCGTGGAGTTAAGGGCCAGATCAAGGGGCCACAAGGCAGGGAAGAAGGGCAGGCCATGGGACAGAGAGGCAGACCAATGAGCCTAGAGGTGGGTTGAGGGTTAGCTATGAGGGGACCAGGGGCTGAGAGGCTGAGAGGCAGGTCAAGGAGCCAAGAAGCAGGCCAAGGGGATGAGGTGCAGACCTATTGGACCAGGGACAGACCAACGGGCCATGAGCCAGGGGACTGTGTCAGAACAAGGGACATAGAAGGCAGAGGGTCCATGAGGCAGGCCTAGGGGCCTACAGTCAGGCGTAGAGGCATAGGGGCAATCAAGGTTCCAAGAGGCAGCGGGGTGTACACTGGCCAAGGGTCAGAGAAGCAGACCAAGGACCTAGAGGTGGGGTGAGCAGCCAGGGTCCAGGATCTGTCTGAGGGGACACTAGGTAGAGAGGAATGCTGAGGAGAGGCATCAAGAGGCAGGCTGAGGCACACCAAGGAGTAGGAAGAGGGGTCCAGGGGCAGGCATTCGTGCTGAGAGGCAGGAAGATGGGCCTATGAGTAAACCAACGGGGCTAGTCTAGGGGCACAGTGAGAGGATCAGGGGCCAAGAGGCTGGTTAAGGTGCCTAGGTGCAGGCAAAGAGCCTTTGAGGTCTGCTGAGAGGCAGACAGACCTATGAGAAGGCAGAGGGTCCATGAGGCAGGCCTAGGGGCCTACAGTCAGGCATAGAGGCATAGGGGCAATCAAGGTTCCAAGAGGCAGCGGGGTGTACACTGGCCAAGGATCAGAGAGGCAGACCAACTAGCCTAGATATGGGCTGAGTGTCAGTTGGAAGGGCCAAAGCTGAGACAGAGGAAGGTGAAGAAGCCAAGTGTCAGGGAGCTAGGCCAAGATGCTGACCGAGGGAAATAGGTAAAGACCAAGGGGCCAAGGGATAGAGCAAGGGTCCAAGAGGCTGGGAGGAAGTGGCAGGGCAAGGGATCAAGGGCAGTCTGAGTGGCCTAGAGAGAAAGAGGCAAACAGAGGGTCTGAGAGGTAGGTAGAGGAGTCAAAAGGCAGATTAATGGATAGGCCTAGAAGCACTGGGACAGATTGGGGGCATTGAGAGGCAGGATGATGCTTCTAGGGAAGGAAGAGATCCATGATGCTCGCTAGGTGGCCTAGAGGCAGGCAGAGGGGCCTAAGGGCAGAGGATGTGCCAAGAGTCTGAGAAGAGGGGCAAGCCAAAGGACATAGAGGCAGAATGAAGGGCCTAGAAATGTGTGGAGTTGAGGGGTTGAGTTTGCAAGAGGCAGAGAGGCAGGTCAAGATGTCAGGGGCAGGCAGAGATGCCAAGAAGCATGTCTGGTAAACTAGGTACAGCCCAAGGGGTCAAGGGGCCCAGAGGCAGGGATAATGGGCCTTGGGGCAGTTTCAGGGGCAAAGGGTACAAGAAGCAGTGAGGCAGGCCAAGGGCCTGAGAGGCAGAAAGGCAGGCTGAGAGATCTAGGGACAGTCTGATGCTCCAAGAGACAGAGAGGCCAGCTGAGTGGCAGAGTAGCATACAGAGAGGCCAGCAGAGGGGCATAGAGGCAGGCTGATTGGCAGAGAAGCCAAGGGACAGACTGAGGGGCAAGGGGCAGGCTGAAGAGCCCAAGGGCAGTATGGTGTCAGGCTGAGAGGGACATGCGCCAAGGGGCCTAGGGGCAGAGGGACAAGCTGAGGGGCCAAGTGGTTAAAAGCACTTGCTGCTCTTGTAGAGGACTTGGGTTTGCCCATGGAACTTTCTGTGAAACACCATATTCTAGGCTGCAATGTAAGTTACAATACATTAAAAATGATCAAAATAATTACTTGTATCTTATCAAGGCAGAATAAGCTTGGGAATCAATACCAAGATATACTGGCTGGGTTTATATTAACTTGACTCTAGCTAGCATCATCTAAGAGGAAGGAACCTCCACTTGAGGAACTGCCTCCATAAGATCGGGCTGTAGACAAACCTGCAGAGCATTTTCTTAGTGAGTGGTTAATGGGGAGGGCCCAGTCCATGGTGGGAGGTGCCACCTCTTGGCTGGTGGTCCTAGGTTCTATAAGAAATAGGCTGCGCAAGCCATAAGGAACAAGCTGGTGAGCAGTTCTTCTCACTGACTTCATCAGTTCCTGCCCTGGCTTCCTTCCATGATGAACAGTGATGTAAAAGCATAAGCCACATAAACCCTTTTCTCCCCCAATTGCTTTCGTTCAGGATGTTTTTTTTTTTTTTAACCATAGCCATAGTAACCCTAAGACACAAGAGAAACCTCCAAAATAACTTTTCTTGAAGTAGAAGAAATCAGGGAGGACATTTTTCTTTCAGTCTTAGAAGGCACAACTTAAGAGAACATTGGGGATTCAACAAAGACCTAAGAGAAAAGTTCCCAGTACATACATTAAAAAATCAGAGAGATGTCAAATTAGTAGTATAATGATTCACCTCAAAGTTTTAGAAAAGCAAGTAAAAGCCACACCCCAAAACACGAAGCATCGCAGGGTACTGAAGGTCAGAGTAAAAAGGTGAAATGGAGACAGAAAGAACAGTCTGTGGAACCAATCAGAGGTGTGCCTTTGGAATATCAAATTGACAAACTAAGTTAACCAAAAGAAAGAAAAAAGCCAAATCAATAGCATTAACCACGAGTTGGGGGATATTACAACAGATTCCATTTAAGTCCAGAGGACTGCCACTAGAGAATACTGAGAAAACATATAAAATAAGAAATCTAGAAAAAATAGTAAATTCCTACACATATTAAGTCCGCTAAAATTCAGTCAAGAGGATATAAACAATTTGAACATCCACAGCAAGCAGTGGTATCTAAAGAGTATTAAAAAAAATCATACAGCAGGGGCTGGTGAGGTAGTTTAGTGGTTAGGAACACTGGTGCTCTTCCAGAGGTCCTGAGCTCAATTCCCAGCAGCCACATGGTGGCTCATAACCATCTATAAAGGATTCTGATGCCCTCTTCTGGCCTGCAGCTGTAAATGCAGGCAGAGCACTCACATTAAAAAAAAATCATACAACAAGATGAAGTGGAAACTTCTGTTTCTTTGGAAAGTCAGTTATTACCAAATGATGTTTTGTTGGGGGGCACACAGGTAAAAGGATGTCTTGCTAAAGCAAACACATGAGGGAATGTTTTCCTGAAGCAGACACAGGTGAAAGAGTGTTTTGCTATAGCAAACATGTAAAAGGACACACGATGTTCAGAAGGAATATAAATATGACCCCCACAAACAGTGGGAACTCAAGCATTGGTTTGCTTTGTTCCACCTTGCTATTTTTCGATAACGATATGCATGTATTGGTTCACCTTACATTGAGTTGCTGAGGTCCCCTTGTGGTGATCCCATAGAGAGAAACTAGTGAAAGAAGTTCTCCTGAGGTTTCTGCAGCTTCTTGCCACTTCTGCGGTCTCGGGCCAGTTGGAAAGCATTGCAGTCGTTCTGGATTGAACTGTCCTTGCTGGTTCATGTGTGTTGATTGATGAACATATTAGACTGTAGGTTCTGCTTCTTGTGTGGTGTCTGCTGAGAGGACTGGACTGTAGCTGACAAATCATATTTGGTGTTTGCTAGTGGACTGAACTGCTGATATTCTGACGACAAAAATTGGACTTGCACCCAAAGAACTATTTCTAAACAGGTCCACTTCCTACTTGTCCTAATAACTTTTCTTTTCAACTAACCCTGGTAGGTGGTGGGCTAAAGGGAAGGTTGAATGCTTATTAAAGTAGGTGGAAAAATTTATCCTTACACAAAGAAAAGTTCATAACTGGATGGATCTGCTGCTGAATTCTATCAAATTTTTAAAGAGGAGCTAATACTAAAATCCCTTAAACTATTCTGTAAAATAAAAAGGAAGTAATGCTACTGAACTCATTCTGTATGCATAATGCAAGGGTAAAACCACATGCTCTTTGTGATGGGTAAGCCAGCCTTACCATGATTCCAAAACTCGATAGGAACAGAGCTAAGGAGACAACAAATACAGATCAATTTTCATGATGGACATCGATACAAGATTTTTCAATTAAATACTTGCAAGCCGAATGCAAGAGTGTCTTACTTAGGGTTTTACTGCTGTGAAGAGACACAGTGACCAAGGCAAGTCTTATAAAGGACAACAATTAATTGGGGCTGGCTCACAGGTTCAGAGGTTCAGTCCGTTATCGTTAAGGCAGCTTCCAGGCAGATATGGGGCTGGAGGAGCTGAGAGTTCCATCTCATGTTCCAAAGGAGAATACTGACTTCCAGGCAACTAGGGCTGGAGTCTTAAAGCCCACCCACAGTGACACACCTACTCCAAGAAGGCCACATCTTCTATTAATGCCACTCCCTGGGACAAGCATAGTCAAACCATTACAAAGAGCATGTGGTTTTACCCCTGGATTATAATAGGAAGAACCATGTGAACTCAGTGCATGTTAAAAAATGAGTGCTTGAAGTTGGGAAGGAAAAGAAGTGGGGGATAATGGAGGAATTTGAGAGGAGGGAAGGAGAGCAAATTTGATAAAAACCACATTGTGTGCATATATGAAATTCTCAGTCAGAAGAAGAAAAAGCCAACAAACAAAAAAGACTCATTCACCATATCACATCATGGAACATAAATACACTTAAGGATAGAAGTCACAAGATAATCTAATAGCCGAGCGGTGGTGGCACACACCTTTAATCCCAGCACTTGGGAGGCAGGGGCAGGCAGATTTCTGAGTTCAAGGCCAGCCTGGTCTACAGAGTGAGTTCCAGGACAGCCAGGGCTATACAGAGAAACCCTGTCTTGAAAAAACAAAAACAAACAAAAAAAGATAATCTAATAGATGCCTCTATAGAACACAACTTCAACAAACTATAGGCTACGTGTAATCATATTGTAGTATTGTGGAAAATCTGAAGGCAGTTATTCTAAAACTGGGAGAAAATGGAATCCACACTCACTGCTTTACATGATGCTTAAAATCTTAGCTAAAGAAAAAAGACAACAGACAGAAAGTGGGTGTGGATGAGAAAGGAAGAAATCAAATTATCCATTTTGAATATGCCATGATCTAAAGACTCTATAAGGATTCTACCAGAAAACTCTTAGATCAGATAATCAATTTCATTTCTAATAACTATTTCTGATAAACATATCCATAAAGGTAACTATGTTTCATTCTGTAGTCCAAGCTGGCCTGAAACTCTTTTTTTTTTTTTTTAAATTTATTTATTTATTATATGTAAGTACACTGTAGCTGTCTTCAGACACTCCAGAAGAGGGCGTCGGATCTTGTTACAGATGGTTATGAGCCACCATGTGGTTGCTGGGATTTGAACTCCGGACCTTTGGAAGAGCAGTTGGTGCTCTTACCCACTGAGCCATCTCACCAGCCCGGCCTGAAACTCTTAAGCCTGCCTCTTTCTCCCAAGTGCTGGGATTATAGGCAATGCCCCCACAATGCTTGACTAAAATTAAGGTTTCCATTTTTCTCATATTCATCTCTGGATTGGTTGTCAAACCAAGAAAAATTATCAATATACTCTTTTAGGAAAGAAATTGACAGACAACGTCAAATTCTTAGGGAAATACAAATAACCCAGAATTGTCCAAAGACCTTTGAAAAATAATAACAAAGGGAACTTAGCCTACCTCACTGCAAGCCAGCTATAGTAATCAGCATGAGCAATCCTGGTGTAAAGAGAATATTGAGCAGGGGGCCAGAATGGTCAAGAAATATAACCTACATGTGGACAATCTGTTTTGTAAATAAAGATGCCAAGTCAAATTGCACTGAGAATGAATATTTGTCACCCAATAGTTCTGAAATGATTGTATAACTGTATGCAAGTGAATGAATGCCTCTCAACTTTCACTCCACATCATGTATAAATGTTAATACAGAATGAATTCCAGAACAAAATATAACAACTCCAATTATCAAGCTTTTGGAAAGAAATCTGGAGAAAAATCTAGGTATCTTGGTTTGGAAAATATTTAGTAAGACATAAATCTGGAGCTTGAAAAGAGGTAAAAAAAAAACCAATACATTGGCTTTCATAGGAATGTGATGTGTTTCCTGTTCAAATTGCCTATTTCATATATAAAATCAAAAGTTGGAAGGAAATAGTTGCAAATTGTATGTGACAAAGGATTGGTATGTAGAATGTACAGAGAATTTTGAAAACTCTTTAATGAAAAGGTAACTCAATTTTGAAATTAGAATTTGAACAGAGAGTTCACTAAAAAAATATAAACACTTGAAAATAAACATATGAAAAGGCATTCAGTATCATTATTCATTAGGAAAATGTAAATCACTGTCACATGAGATACTGCTACACACGCTCTGGAATGGCTTAAATTAAAACCATTGACCATATTTAGCATTTACATGGGCAGAATTCTCAAGCACTTATTAGGAATGTCTATTTTGACTTATAATTCATCAGTTGTTCACAGTATTCATGCATGTGCATACATGGTGATGTTTCACGAGCTTTCTTTATACATTTACTTGGGGTCCAGGAATGAAACTCAGATCTCTAGGCTTGTGTTACAAGCACTTTTTCCTGCTGGTCCACCCTGTTGAGACAGGGTTTTGCTATGCTGTTTAGACCTCCTGTGTAGACATAATTTTTTTGCAGCCTACTTTTAATAAGGGTTCGACCTCTAGCCCATCACCCAGCAGAGGTAGTGGAAGAGAAAAGTCATTAGGATACAGGGAATTGGACCTGTTCAGCAATAGTTCTTTGGTGGGAGAGCTATATTTCCTTGAGCAGCAGTTCAGTCCATAGCAAACACCAAAGATGATTTAGCAGCTACAGACCAGTTCTCCAGGCAGGCAGACACCAGGAAGCTTTACTTTAATCCTGAAGAAACCACTAGGCTCGCCAACTGGCCTAAGGCAAGGTCATGGAAGCAGCAAGCTGTCTCAGGAACCATGAAAGCCAATACATGTGTGTCTTTAGTGAAGAATAGCGAGGTGGAGCAAACCAAACCAAGGCTCAGTGCTCATCTTCTACTGTCTGTGGGTGAGTGCGACTGCCCGCAGCCACACTCGAACCGTGTACTCCTGAAAGGCGGGCTGGGGCTGAAAGAGATTAGATGGTGAACAAGGAAGGAGGCTAAGACAACATAGCTGATCAAAGCCCCCAAGTTTACTAAGATTCTGAGCTTATATAGAGGGAGGAGGCCCATCCCCCACCACTCCATTCCTGATGCCCTTTGCCAGCTGAAGGTGATCTGTAGGATGCTGTCTCCTGAAGGTCTCAAGGGTCTCAGCAGTGGGAAGGTTCCACCCAGGTGGTCCCGTGCTTAGTGGCAACAAGGTCTGAATCAGCCTGCTTCAAGGCTGGGGGAGGCAACATGTGGGGTCATATTTACACTCCTTCATCAAGCATCCTTTCACGTGTCTGCTATATCCAAACATCCTTTTACCTGTGTCTGCTTCAGGAACACAGTCTTTCACTTGTTTGCTTTAGCAAGACATCCTTTCACCTGTGTGCCCCAGCAAACCATCATTTGACACAACTCACTTTCCAAAGTACTAGAAGTTTCCACTTCCCTTTTGAGTTGTGGAGTCATAGAAATGTGCCACTACATCTTGTTCATAATGTTAAATATTTCTCTAACACATAGCCAAACCATTTCCTTCCTAGGTATTTTTTTCAAGAGAAATGGCATCATGTATACACACATCAACTTACACATAAATGTTTAGAACAGCTTTATAAACAACTCAAATGTAATCACTAAGAATGGATAAAAAATTTATGCTGTAACCACTCTATGGAGTACACCAAATTTTTAAGAAATACTATTGACTCACTAAACAATTTGGGTGTATCTCTTAATAAATGTGCTGAATAGATGAATATATAAGAGCATAGAATATATAATTCCACTTTTTGTCAATTTCTATATAATTTAGAACATATTTTATAGTGCTCAAAGGATATCAGATATTTCTTAAGAAGAGGGATGAATTTAGGATAGACACAAGAAAATGTTTGCAATGAGAGATATGTTCATTATCTTGCTTCTTTTGATGATTGCAGTAGAAAATGTTTAATTGTACTTTTAAAAATGTGCCCAGTTGTATGCCAGCTATTCTTTAATATATGGCTTATAAACACATAGATTTGTATATAGCCTCACAAAAATGTCTAAAACATGTCTTTTTTATTTTATTTTATTTTTTATGTATATGGCCTGTGAGATTTATGTGTGCCACATGCATACAAGAGCATAAGTAGTCCAGAAGAGGGTTTTGGCCCTCTCGAAACTGAAGTTCAGGCAATTGTGAACAGCTGTATATTTGCTAAGACCTGAATTTGGGTCCTTTGCCAGAGCAGTAAATGCTCTTAATTGCTGAGCCACCTTCCCTGCCCCTGAACATCATTTGAATCACTTCTTTAATTCCTTTATTCTGAACCTTGGGTTCAAATAGGTTGTCACAACTAATTCCTGATAAGACTGGGATAGAGATTTAAGTGTTTTTGCCAGGTATGGTGGTGTATTCCTGTAATGCTAGTGTTTGGGAGACAGAGGCGGAGAGAGCACCGCAAATTTGAAGCTGACAAGATCTATACAGTAACTTCTAGATGAGCCAGGAGTACATAGTGAGATCCTGTCTCAGAAAAAGAAAACATGTTAGTGTTCTTATTCTGGATATTGCTCCCTTTAAGATTCCAATTAAAGAGCACAGATCACAGGAAGGATTACCATTTGGTGGATTTTACAGTTTTCTATACCATACTTGTGGGAAAGACATACTCATATGAGAAGCGTTAATTTTTCCCAGAATACTTTCAGTACTGTTCTGCAGATGATGGTGATAGTTAGTGAAAGCTGATAGGCTTTTTGTTTTGGGGTTTTTTGGAATTTGCAAATTAGTTATTCAACAGTGATTAATAAAATATACTACAAAGTTATAATTAAATAAATTGTGTTAAAATTTAGATAATATTTAACTTCATCACTGCCTAATTATTTAAGTATCTTTTACCTTTAATTACTCTGAAGGTAACTATTTTGTCATGTATGTGTATGTGATGTACATTCATGTGTGTCAGAGGGTGCATATGCACATGCACGTGAACATTTGTGGAAGCCCCAGGTTACTTTCAACCTTATATATCCAGGCATGATTCCTCACTTGAAACAAGAGTTCACTGTTCTGTCTCCATCTCCAGAGTGGTTGAACTACAGATGGGCTTCCATGTGGGTACTGGAGATATGATATCTTGTACTTTTTCCTTGCATAGCAAGCATCTTACCCACTAAGCCATCTCCATAGCTCCTCTTTAATTAAATGTTCAACAAGATTTCATTGGTGGCTTGAAATTGGTCATTGTTTTTAATGGTAGAGTAGTACTCCATTGTGTAAATGTACCACATTTTCTGTATCCATTCCTCTATTGAAG
>NC_034613.1:119676687-119678581 GCF_900095145.1 Mus pahari
CATATGTAGCAGAGGATGGCCTAGTTGGCCATCAATGGGAGGAGAAGCCCTTGGTCTTGTGAAGATCATATGCCCCAGTATAGGTGAATGCCAGTGCCAGGAAGCGGGAGTGGGTGGG
This sequence comes from Mus pahari, assembly GCF_900095145.1. Lineage (NCBI taxonomy): Eukaryota > Metazoa > Chordata > Mammalia > Rodentia > Muridae > Mus > Mus pahari. Next base: position 119,676,806 of record NC_034613.1, read on the forward strand.
TTGGGGAGCAGTGGGGGGAGGATATAGGGGTTTTCAGAGAGGAAACTAGGAAAGAGGATAGCACTTGAAATGTAAATGAAGAAAATATCTAATAAAATAAAAGAGAGAGTGAGAAGGGTGTATAATTGATTGACCACACAAGATCAGGCCTAGTGTATAATTTTCTTTATAGTTTGTCTTTATGTTCATGAGAGAATAATGATCTGAAAGAAGAGATTGGGGCAAGCAGAACATCAGCCTAAGGAACAGGTTTCAGTGAGCTTCCAGGGAGTGAGGGAATTCTTGATTGGCCTGAGGATATAGGAAAGTTTGATGAACTTGGTGAGATAATTCCAAAGATAAAAATAAAATCAGGGGCTGGAGAGATGGCTCAGAGGCTAAGAGCACTGACTGCTCTTCCAAAGGTCCTGAGTTCAAATCCCAGCAACCACATGGTGGCTCATAACCATCTGTAATGAGATCTAACGCCCTCTTCTGGTGTGTCTGGATATAGCTACAGTGTACTCACATATAATAAATAAGGTAAATCTTTAAAAAAATCAGTTTTCTGCTTCTGGGAGAGGATTGTCAGGTAGGAGCAGGATCAAAGATATATATGATGATATGGAGATAATGGTGGGATAGACAATAGGTGGCACAGGTAAGAGAAGATATTATCTATTGATTTAGTCTCAGCAGATTCTTAGATGGACAACAGCAACAAGGCCTACTGGCTAGAGTTCCCTCCAGCCTTTACTTCCCAGTGTCTACCTACTCAGAGTATCAGAGCAACAGTTTCTGCACTGGAGTGGTCTGGAGTGGCATCACACTCAGGCAAGACAGTTTCAGCCTCTATTCTTGTAGTCTGGAGTGGTAGCATCCCTAGTGATTAGAGCTGTTCTTCTTAGACCAAATTTTATCTCTCTACTTTTTGTCGTGACTATGGCTACTTTTTCAAGTCATTTAGTGTGTTAATGTTATGATCTGTCCATTATTTCTCAGACACTCTATCAAACCTCTTTATTTCCATCTGTAGCCAGGCATAGTGTCACATACCTGTAATCTCAGCTCTTGAAAGAATGATGCAGGAGGATAACCATGAGTTTAAGGGGAGCCTTGTCTAAATGGTGAGTTTCAGGCTATCCAGGGCTATATATCAAGACTCAAAACAAAACAAATAAACAAACAAAAAAATAAACCAAACATTATTTTCAATCCTAACAGCTACCTTTGCATTATTTCTAATAGTCTTGCCTCTGGTATATATCCACTTCACTTACAAAATAGCATAAATCCAAATCTAGTTCATACCAAAAATTCTACCATCTATATATAGCAATTGGCTGTAGTCTCAACTGGGCTCTCAGCTTTCAACACTGCCTTAGAATCATGTGTCCCTTGCTAGCACTGTCTTCTGTTCACCCAAAAAGTCATTTAAGTGATTCCCCTATTTCTCTAAATCTTCTACTCCATATCTCTCAATAAACATATCACCTGGACTCCACTTTAGTCTAGATATGTAGGCTATAAAAAAACCCAACTTATTTCCAGTCAACTTAATCCATCTTCACAAAATTAGGAACGTAAATTTAGTCATGGCATCTGTGCTCTATATCTTCCTTCTTTCTTAAGTAGCTTTTGGTACTGTTTTACAATCCACCCTGGTCTCCAGCTGTATTTTCAACTTTCCCTTTGCTACTTCTTTAATGTTTCAGATTTCTGGAACAGTATCTGATGTATACACACACACACACACACACACACACACACACACACACACACACACACACACACACA
>NC_034613.1:119678701-119685149 GCF_900095145.1 Mus pahari
GAGAGAGAGAGAGAGAGAGAGAGAGAGAGAGAGAGATCATAAATATGTTCCAGTATCATTCAGCCTAAAACAACACAATTTCCTTTCAAACAAATATTTCTCTGACCTTTATTAAACCCACTTTGACTGAATTAATTCTGCTTCTACTGCATAACAGCTTGTAAGCGGGTTGGGGTGTGGAGAAAGGAGAGGAATGAAGCAGAAGGAAGAGGAGGCGGAAAGAAAGGGAGGAAAAAGAAGAACAAGGTGCTGACAATGTAAGAAATGATGCTTTGCTACAACCATAGGAATATTAAAAACACATTAGAATGATGTTTGTAGATCACATGTGTTAACATTGAAAAGCATTCATAGTATATTTTAATATAGTTTGTTTATTTTTATTTTATGTGCATTGGAGTTTTGCCTGCATGTGCATGTCTGTGTAAGGGTGTCTGATTCACTGGAACTCTTGGATTCCCTGTGAGCTCTCATGTGGTTGCTGGAAATTGAACTCAGGACCTCTGGAAGAGCAGCCAGTGCTCTTAACCATTGAGCAATCTCCCCAACTCATCTATAATATCTTTTGATTGGAAAAGAAGTTAGAAAACAGTGTGTATGATTTGATTTCACTTTTAGAAAAATGTGTATTGTATGCATAGTACAATGTCAGTCCATAAAGACAAATGCCAAAATGTTATCAGTGATAGTTCTGGTCTGGGTGATAACTCTAGTTCCTGAATATTTTAGGATTCTTCTTTGCAACAAAACAGCCTCACACGTGGAACAAGGGAATCCTCCTCCATTGCTGGTAGGACTGCAAACCTGTACAATCACTTTGGAAATCAATTTGTCTATTTCTCAGAAAACTAGGAATAGTTCTACCTCAAGACCCAGGTATGCCACTCCTAGGCATATACCCAAAAGATGCTCCAATATCCTACAAAGACCCTGCTCAGCCATGTTCATAGCAGCTTTATTCATAATAGCCAGAAACTGGAAACAATCTAGATGTTCCTCAACTGAAGACTGGATAAAGAAAATGTGGTATATCTACACAATGATTTACTATTCAGCTATTAAAAAACAAAGACATCCTGAGTTTTGCAGGCAAATGAATGGAACTTGAGAATATCATCCCAAGTAAGGTAACCCAGACTCAAAAGGGCATGCATGGTATGTACTCACTGGTAAGTGCATATTAGCCATAAAATACATAATATATATGGTGTACTCCAGACCCAAAGAAGCTAAACAAGAAGGAAGGCACAAGCAAGGGAGCTTGACTTTCACTAAGAAGGGGGCATAAAACAGTCATAGGAGACTTATGGTGGGAGGGACTGGGTGGGAAAGGAGATGGGGAGTAGAATGGGGGTGTTCAGGATCAGGTGTGGAGAGGGACAGGAAAGATGGCCATGAGAATGAATGGAAATCTGAGACTGATGGGAGTGGCCAGGTGGGGACATCTCCAGGATGAGACAGAGACCTGGGATAAGGGAGGCACCCAAGAATCAAGGGGGGGTGACCTTAGCTGTGACTCACAGCTGAAGTAGAAACTTAATGGTTTCCTTGGAAAGTTGGGTGTGTCGAATGGTGGTTTGCTGGGGAAGACACTTGAAGGAATATTTTCCTGAAGCAGACACAGATGAAAGGGTGTTTTGCTAAAGCAGACATGTGAAAGGACACATGATGTTAAAAAAGGACACAACAGACAGTTGAGGACTCTGGATGGTATTGGTACTCCTTGCCATTCCTTGATCATTTGTTGTGACTTTGTAGAAAAAATTCTCATTGCATTCTGGCAGGTTCTTGCTGTTTCCTTGGACTTGGGCAATTGGCAGAGTGATGTCAGCTGATATAGACTCACATAGAGTTTTGCTAAGGCAGACTCACATAGTCAGGTCAGACCTATGGGAGGACAAGTGATGTTTGGAGGGAGTTAAAATAGGATCAGTCAGACACTGATGGCAGGCTTATGTAGCTAGTCTTGCAATGCTTCCTTGGGCTCACCTCTTCATCGTCACTGATCTTCACTTTGCTGAGAGAGGCACATCAGAGAACTTCTCCTAATGTCCTTGCTGGTCCTGGTTGCTGCTGCTGACTCGTGCCAATTCAGCAAAAGCCTGGCTGTTCTGCTGGGTCACGCTATCACTGCTGATTCCTGTTTGCTGTCCTGACACTACTGAACTGGACTGCTGGTATATATCCTGACACTGCAGATTAGATTTGCTCCAAAGAAGTATTTCTAAACAGGTCCAATTCCCCCATATCCTAATAACTGCCCTTTTCCTCTACCGCTGATGAGTGGTGAGCTAGAAGGGAGATTAAAGCTTAGTAACCCTTATTAAAAGTAAATTTTGAAAAATTTAAACACACAACATTGGGAAGGATATGGAACCTGAAGAGGCCACCTCCTGTAGACAGGCAGGACCTCCAGTGGAAGAACAGGGACACCAGCATACCCACAAAAGGTTTGACCCCAAATTTATCCTATCTACAAGAAATGCAGGGTTTGTGATGGAGCAGAGACTGAGGGAATGGGACTAATAACCAGCCCAACTTGAGACCCATCCCATGGGCAAGCACCAATCCCAGACACTAGTAATGATCCTCTGTTATGCTTGCAGAGAGGAACGTGTTTGTAACTTTAATTTTTTTCAAACCTCATTTTTAATGGTGGTTCTTATATGCTTTAATCTCTCTTGTAGCCCACCACCCACCAGAGGTAGTGGGAAATAAAGGATACAGGGGGAGTAGACCTGTTTTGAAAGGTTCTTTGGAGTAACTCTCCTCTGTGTTGTCTGGAAATTGGCAGTTCACTTCACAGGTTTAGCAGGCAGTGGCAGGTTGATCCACTCACAAACACCTCATGGATACACCAGCAGTCCACTTCAGTAGAGTTGGGTTAGCAACAGTGGTGACATGACCTAGCCTCAGCCTCAGCTTTAGTTAGCAGGACAAAGGGACACACCAGGAGAAGTTCTTGGCTGTGCCTCTCTCAGAGGAGCAAAGGTCAGTGACGATGGGAGACCCACAAGCATTGCACAGCTAGCTGTACCAGCAAGCTGAGTTCAGCCTCTGTCACTCAGTGGAGTCCTATTTATACCCTCCAAATAACATGTGATTGGTTTTTGGTTCATTTCTCTCTATAGCGTCCAGCCAAATGTAGCTCAACTACCCAATGTAAAGCAGACCAACACATGCATTTTGTTAGCAAAAAGTCCTTCATCATGGGTCCTTTCACGTGCGTACTTTAGCAGAACATCCTCTCTCTTGTGTCTGCGACAGTGAAAACTTCCTTCAAGTCTGCCTTAGCCTTTCACACCTTTGTCTACTTCATGAAACGTTCCTGCATGTGTTTACCCCAGCATAACACTATCAAACACAACTTTCCAAAGAATCCTTAAGTTTCCACTTCATTGTCCTCTGAGAGGCTCCACTTAGCAACTGAATACATTGTATGACTTTTATTCAAAAAATTATAAAAACCAAATAAAACAAGTGAACATAAAAAAGAAAACACAGATAAAATATAAATTGAATTATATTTAACTTGATATATTTAGTACAATAAAATAAAATATAAATATTTAATATGTTATAAGTATATTTTATAATAAATATATTTTATATTATATATAAATATTTCATGGTCAATCAATAACTGGCCCAATTTCAGAACCATCCCATAGGCAAGAACCTATTCCTGACACTATTAATGGTTCTCTGTTATGCTTGTAGACAGGAGCCTAGCATGGCTGTTCTCTGAGAGGCTCCACCCAGCAGCTGACTCACACAGATGCAGACACCCACAGCCAAACAGTGGATGGAGCTTGGGGACTCTTATGGAAGAATGGGAGGAAGGATTGTGGGCTCTTAATGGGATAGGAACTCCACAGGAAGACCAACAGAGTCAACTAACCTGGACCCTTGGGGCTCTTAGAGACTGAACTACCAGCCAAAGAGCATACACGGGCAAGACTAGTCCTTTCTGCACATATGTATCAGGAATGCAGCTTGGTCTTCATTTGGGTCCTAAACAACTAGAGAGAGGGAGTTATCCCAAAAGCTGTTGCCTGTCCATGGGCTATGGTCTTCTAGCTGGGCTGCCTTATCTGGCCTCAGTGGGAGAGGATGAGCCTAGCCTCACAGAGACTTGATGATCCAGGTTCGGGGGATACCCAGGGGGGCCCCACCTGCTCAGAGGAGAAGGGGAGTAGAGGATGGGGAAAGCATTGTGTGAGGGGGTGACCTAGGAGGCAGGCAGTGAGCAGGATGTAAAGTGAATAAGTAAAGAAAAAAGAATTGTAAATATTGTTAGCATTTTATGTTTAATTTTGCTGTGAAGCTGAAATTATTCTAAAAATTCTATTTGAGAAAATTAATATTATCTTAAGAAAAACTAAATACATCCCCTAACTTTTGTTCTTAAACATGTTAGGAAGCTGAGGAGCTGATTATAAATAATTAGAGAAATGCAAGGGGCATGACATCCCAAAGCAGCTCTCAAAGAGCGTAATATTTAGTGACTGACTCTACCTGACTCTTCTGTACTAACTATCCTAGTAATTATATTGACTCATCAACAGCACAAAACAAAAAGTTCAAAACAATACCTTTCAATACATTTAATTTTTGATGAGATGTAAGCTTAAATGTAACTTTTCAAATGAAAAGTTTTGAAATAATGAAATTCTGAATGCAAAAGTATGATTTGATTTGTGTCTTTCTATGATCTGCATAAATTAGATAAATGGAGAGGACCTGGGAGGGATAGGATGAAGGGAAACTGTTCTCAGGATTTATTATGTGATAAAAAACCCATTTAAACTATGGTAGCTAATTTGAATCTTCAGACTCTTGTATCATAATAAATTAATATAAATTATTGAATTTACATATTATGTTATGAATAAATAGGACACGTTTTGATAAGTGTTGAATCTGTAAAAGAAAAGAAAATAGCTTCATACTCGTAGATCAGTGCCTTGCTCAGCCATCATCAGAGAAAATTCCTCCTACAGCAGATGGGAACAAATACAGAGACCCACAGCCAGATAACACTTAGTCATAAACAGGATGTCTCCATCAAAATCCCTTTCCTCAGAGCTCCTTCCAGAAGAGGAAGTACAAAAAGTGTAAAAGCCAAAGGGGATGGAGGCCACCAAGAGAACAAGGCCCTCTACATCAACAGGATCAATGTACACTTGAACTCACAGAGACTGAGGCAGCATGCACAGGGCCTGCACAGGTCTACACTAGATGGGGTCCTACAACTGAAAGGAGAAATGGGCACATACCCCATCTCTAACCCCAAAGCTTTCTCCAATTGATAGCCACTTGCAAATCAAAATGTAGTTTCCTCTAAAGGAGTCTCACTGAGGAAACAAACTACTTCTAAGGGTAGGCTTCATGCCCTGCAGTAGATATAGTCAACAGAATACAAACTCAATGGCATCTTTGGAGGGTCCTTGTCTCACCAAGGTTGTGTTAGAGCTCTTCCTCTTCCCCTTCTTCCCCCTTCTCCTCCCCCCACCTCCCCTCCTCCTCTACCTCCTCCTCTTCGTCCTCCTCCTCCTTTTCTCTTCTTTAAAAAATTTCTTATTGTTTTTATTTTATTCATATATTTTTTTCTTTTCTCTTTTTAGGCTGCAGGTTCTTTGTGGACATGGTATGGCTTCCAGTTTAGTGTTTTTATGAAATTCCTTTTGATTTCTCTTGGGTTCTTTTCCATGTGTTTGTTTGTTTTGTCCAATTTCAATGTGTTAATATTTCTTTTATCTTATATTATATTTAATTTAATGTGATATTCAATACAAGTCTGTTTCTCCCATGAGATACAGAAAAGGGGTGACTCCAGATGGGAGGAGCAGTGGGAGGCACTGGGAGGAGTAAAAGGAGGGGAAACCATAACCAAGATACATTATGTGAAGAAAAAACATGTATTTTCTTTTTCTTCTTTAATTTAAGTTTTATTGCATTATGATGAGAAAGAATACGTAATTTCTGTCTGAATTTGTTAACATTTAAAAACATATTTGGAGTAAATAGACTTATATCACATTCTTCTTTCCCTTTTGTACCCCAACTCCTCCCGGAGACCCCCCTTCAAAACCTGCAATACCTTTCACTTTTTATCATATTCTCTAAAATTTATAAAATATTGTAACAATAAAAATGAGTAATATAAAAGTCATTTGATATAAAACAACAATCAATTGAACAGTCTTATTTAGATGTTTGTCTACAGCAATACTGAAAATACATGTTTTTCTTAATATAAATTTTAATTAGCTCCAAATATTAACTGTATGCTATTTTAAAATAATATATCACTGTTAGTTTTTTAAATAAATGTAAATAGATAAAGTCTTTTTGTTTTGTCTTTAGTAGAGCTTAAAATCTTGGCTCATACTGTGGTAAAAACACCAAATAAGAACAGTTTTTGGACATTGGAGTTCATTGTAAT
>NC_034613.1:119686452-119690491 GCF_900095145.1 Mus pahari
GACTGTGAGCATCCACTTCTGTGTTTGCCAGGCTCTGGCATTCTTTTTTTTTTTTTTTTGAGACAGGGTTTCTCTGTGTAGCCCTGACTGTCCTGGAACTCACTCTGTAGACCAGGCTGGCCTCCAACTCAGAAATCCACCTGCCTCTGCCTCCCGAGTGCTGGGATTAAAGGCATGCGCCACCACGCCCGGCAGCACTGGCATTCTTTAAGGGATTTTTTTTGTGTGTGTTTCCTCTTTAAGGGCTTCTACCTGTTTACCTGTGTTCTCCTGTATTTCTTTAAGGGAGTTGTTTATGTCCTCCTCAATGTACTCTATCATCATCATGAGAAGTGATTTTAGGTCTGAATCTTGCTTTTCCAGTGTGATGGTGTATCCAGGACTTGCTATAGTGGGAGAATTGGGTTCTGATGATGCCAAGTAACCTTGGTTTCTGTTATGCTCTTAATGCTTGCCTCCCGCCATCTGGTTATATCTAGTGCTACCTGCCCTGGCTATGTCTGACTGAAGCCTGTCCTTCCTGTGATCCTGGCTGTGTCAGAACTCCTCAGAGTTCAGCTGTCTCTGTGATCCTGTGATTTTGGGATCCTGTGATCCTGAAATCCTGGGTGTGTCCAAGCTCCTGGGAGTCAAGTTGCCTTTGGGACCTTGAGACCCTGGTGTGACCAAGCTCCTGGGATTCTGGGATCCTCTGATCCTGGATGTGTTAGAGCACCTGGGAGTGGAGCTGCCTCTGGATGTTGTGGGGCTGACTGTAGAGTTTGCGCCCAATGTCTGCTCAGGGCCCTGGCCCAGAAAGACCAGAAGGAACCAGTGCAGAGTTCCTATGTGCCTGGGTCCTGCTGGTCCGTTACTTCCAGTGTTGGGGACAGATGTTGTGTCCTCCTCATCTCTGATCCTCTGATCCTGGGCATGTTGGAGCGCCTGGAAGTGGACAAAAATATCTATTTAATAAAGGGGAAAACAAAGAAAGCAATAGAAGGCTATGTAATAACTTGCTTTAAAGAAAGAAATTCGCAGGTAAATGGCATGAGCCTTTTGAAACCCTATTGCATACGCCAGCAAAATTTTGCTGAAAGGACCCTGATATAGCTGTCTCCTGTGAGGCTATGCCAGTGCCTGGCAAATAAAAAAGTGGATGCTCACAGCCATCTATAGGATGGAAGACAGGGCCCCCAATGGAGGAGCTANAAAANGTACCCAAGGAGCTGAAGGNGTCTGCAACCCTATAGGTGGAACAACAATATGAACTAACCAGTACCCCCAGAGCTCATGTCTCTAGNTGCATATGTAGNAGAAGATGGNCTAGTCAGCCATCATTGGGAAGAGAGGCCCCTTGGTCTTGCAAACTTTATATGCCCCAGTACAGGGGAACACCAGGGCCAAGAAGTGGGAGTTGGTGGGTAGGGGAGCAGGGCGGGGGAGGGTATAGGGAACTTTCAGGATAGCATTTGAAATGTAAATGAAGAAAATATCTAATAAAAATTTGAAAAATAAAGAAGTATGCTACCTCAGAAGTCAGCAGTGTCAAGAGGGTCAAGGTTGAGATATTCCATAATAAATAATCTGTGAAGGCTCAGCTCCCTGTTCCAATAGGAACCATCCAGGTGATGATGACTGTAGACCTCGTGGTTTGCAGAAGGTGGTAACATGATTAAAATCACAGAAGGAGCTGAGTGTGGGGTACATGTCTGTAATTCTAGCCTTCAAGAGGCAGAGGCAGGAGGACCTTGTATTCTTGGCCAGCCTTATTTTCATAGAAAGATCTCTCTCAAACACACTTACAAACTTTACATCCCTTTATAGCTATGTTTAAAAGATAAAGTCTTAAAGAAAAGGTTAAAGTGAGGTAACTCACATTCAAAAGGACATGCATGGTATGTACTCACTGATAAGAGAGTATTAGCCACAAAAGTACAGAGTACCTATGGTATAATCCACAGAACTCAAGAAGGTTAACAAGCAGAAGGGCCCAAGTAAGGATGCTTCAATCCAACTTGGGAAGGAGAAGAAAGCAATCACGGGGGTCAGAGGGAGGGAGGGACCTGGGTAGAAGAGGGCAGGAGGAGGGAAAAGGGGAAACAGGATCAGGTATTGGGGGAGGGGGAGACAGGAGAGAAGCTCTGAGGGCCAGCAGAATGAATGGAAATATGCAACTTCAGGAGACGGGAGGTGGGGGGACCCTCTAGAAAGTACCAGAGACCTGGGAGGTGAGAGTCTCTCAGGACTCACAGGGAGGGACCTTAGATGGAATGCCCTACAGTGGGGAGAGGGAACTTGTAGAGCCCACCTCCAGCAGAAAGACAGGGCATCAAGTAAGGGATGGGGTTGCCATCCCATGGTCAAAACTCTGACCCAGAAACTCTGTTCCTGTCTGAAAGAGCTGCAGGGGTGAAAATGGAGAGGAGACTAAGGGAAATGGGATGCAGTGACAGGCCCAACTTGGGATCCATCTCATGAGGAGGCACCAAGGCCTGACACTACTATGCTATCCTCAGAGAGGCCCTACCAGCAGCGGACTGAGACAGACCCAGATACTTATACCCCCAGTCATTGGACTGAAGTTGGGGACCCCTAGGGTTGAATTAGGGGAAAGCTGGCAGAAGCTGAGGAGGAGGGTGATCCCATAGGAAGACCAGAAGTCTCAACTAATCTGGACCCCTGAGATCTCTCAGACACTGAGCCACCAACTAGGCAGCATATAGGAGCTGGTCCAAGGCCCCTGACACATATACAGCGGAGGACTACCTGGTCTGGCCTTACTGGGAGAAGTCTTTCCTAACCTTGGAGAGACTTGAGGCCCCAGGGATTGGGGAGGGCTGGCGGTGGAGGTGGTCAGACATCCTCTTGGACATGGTGGGGGGGAGGGAGAGGAGGAATGGGATAAGGAACTGTGGGAGGGGCACCAGGAGGGGGGCAATGGCTGGACTGTAAAAAAATTAAAAGTAATACATAAAACAAAACAAAAGAAGATATTAGGTCTCAAAAATGAAAAAAAAAAGCAGAAGGGGTAGATGAGGTTTGTCAGGTCAGACTACTAATGAACAAAAGTAGAGGCTCAAAAAAAAAACCTTCAAAAAACCTCAAAAGTTTTGAGATTATGACTGGAAAGTTGAGGGAAGTATGAGGAGGCTCAAGAATGCCCAATATGCTCCCAAGTCTGACAAGCTGAGGTTAATCCACATGGTGCAAAGAGAACTGACTGCCTCTGGCAAGTTGTCCTCTGACCTCCATAAACAAGGCACGCAGACATATACATATACCTAGGGACAAATAACTTAAAATGTAAAAAGAAGCAATAGGTATTAACACTTGCCGCAGCATCAGATGCGGCTCATTTTAGTGCCATTAAGTGAAATAAGTGAGATACAAAAGCCCCATATTAATGTGATGCCACACATTAAATTCGTGAATAGGCAGATATATAGAAAGCATAAAGTGAATAGTTGGAGCCTGGGGCTGGGAGTATGAACAAGGATCAAGATGAGGTCTAAGTGATCTTGTAGAGGTTAAAATGTTCTCCAGTTGATTCTTGGTGATAGCTGTATTAAGTAAGGATATTAAGGACTGATATCTATTAAACAGAACATCAGAGCTGGGCAGTAAATATCCAGTCCTGTCCAACATGGCAGTAACAGAAGCTGTGCCTTGGGAAATGAAACAAAAGAGGGGGGAAGCATGAGAAGTTCAGGGAAGCTACCATAAGATGGTGCAGGGGAACATGGGAATTCGAGAGATCCTGAGTCCATAAGGAAGTAGAAGGACTCAACCAAGCGTATATGATTGGACAGGTAAAAGATTGAAGAGTGGAAAGGCTTGTTTCACTGGTAAGTCTACCCCTGCAATTGCTATTATTCAGTTGTATATCATAGGAAACTTGAAGGAGCTAATGGTGAGGAGTATGGTTTAGTCCACTAAAAACTAGATCAGAGCCGGGCGTGGTGGAGCACGCCTTTAATCCCAGCACTCGGGAGGCAGAGGCAGGCGGATTTCTGAGTTCAAGGCCAGCCTGGTCTACAGAGTGAGTTCCAGGACAGCC
>NC_034613.1:119690971-119739780 GCF_900095145.1 Mus pahari
CTTCCCCAACTGAAGCTCCTTTTTCTGTGATAACTCCAGCTGTGTCAAGTTGACACAAAGCTATCCAGTACAATTGACCCCTTGTCAACTTGACACACAAACACATCACTAGTAAGCCTCAACCCTTAGTTCTTATTCATTCCCAAGATCTTAAATAACTTTAAAAGTCCCACAGTCTTTGCAAGTTATTAAAATTTCAATCTCTCTTAAAATGAAGATTCTTCTTTGGAGAGGAAAATCACTTTGTTTCAAATTGAGTGGTCAATGTTAGGTTGCCAGATGAAATATAGGTAGTCCAGTTAATCAAATATAGTATAATCAACAAATCCTCTCAGGATAACAGTGTAGTGTACTAAATGCTTCATAATATTCTTGCTAAATTATTACTCATTTGTCTGAAATTCAAATTTTACCTTTAGTTTTGTTTGTTAAATATGGCAATACTAGCCCGGCATCAGGAAGCACACTTTTAATCACGTCATTCTGGAAGCAAAGACAAGTGCATCTCTGTGAGTTCGAGGCCAGCTGGTCTACATAGTGAGTTCCAGGCCCCCAGGGCTCTACAGTGAGACCCTATCTCAAGTTAAAAAAAATCCCTGGCAACATAAGCTGATTTTTTGTGGTTCCTTGCTAAAGCAGTGAAGTTGTGGATCCAGTGTCTCCTCTCTATAAGTAGCTGTGTCCATCTGTGTAGGGCCTCCTGTTTTTCTCAGCTGATTTTTAATGATACACGTGTTGTTTTCTGTGTTTACTATGCTGTCCATAAAATAATGACCAGAGAGAGTTGGATTCAACACATTGTCACAAATGAGTTCGCTCTGACAGCCCATTTTATGCTTCTGAATAGCATCTAGCATTTACTACGGCTTCAGGTCATTAGTGAAACAAGGTGTAGACTGAGTCAGGGTGTTAAAATTAATATCAATATTCCTTTAAAGTTGTTCTCCATCAGGCCCTAAACTTAAGGTTAGATCTGATATGACTTTGTTGACAGGCTTCGATTATTCTGTGGGCAGTGAACCAGTTGACAGCTCTTACAGATAGCATTTAGAAGACTTTCTTTGATCTCTATAAGATTGAGATATCTGCAGAGGGTGTTAATAAAGATCAAAAGGTGGGAAAAAACCCTGAGTGAGGGAAAGAGGAGGCAGAGGTCCCAGTAGGAAGGCTGTCAGCATGGAGTCAGGTAATGGGAGCAGAAAGAGTTTGGTAGGAAGGACTGTGGAGAGAGCAAAGCTGCCATTGGTTGAAGATGACTCAGCACATGACAACATTTCTGAATCATTTCTCTTCTCTGCTTTTATTTATTTATTCATTTATTTAAATTTCCAACAAAGGACAAACACTCATTGTAAATTAGCTCTCTTATTTCCACTTTGTCCTGTGGCACCATGCAAATGCAGACAACTCTACACATCAGGAGACTCCCAAGTGGCTCAATGAAGTTCACAACTGCCTTTCATGAGGTCACACCATTTAGTTCATTATAAGCCAGCCCCAATGGGAATGAAAGGAAAAAGGCCTAGCCTATGACTGTCAGCTCATTCTCGGCTCCCTGAGAACTGAAAAGTTGGAGAAGCTCAAAAGGCAAAAGGAGCTGGCTATGGTGGCACACATCTTTGATCCCAGCATTCTGGAGACAGGGGCAGGCAAATCTCTGTGAGTTCAAGGTCAGCCTGGTTTACATAGTAAGTGCTAGGCCAGCCAGGGTCACATAGTAAGAACCCCCTGTCTCTCTCACACCCACAAAAGGCAAAAGAGAATTAGAGGCCCGTGGCTTTAGTCTCACGAATCCATTAACTCGTTAGAGAATGAAACCCTGCAATTTTCATGCTACAACAAAGCACTTGGTGCACATGAATGGGAACAGAACTTACTATTTGACTCAGTGGGGGCCCCCACAGCGGAAGAATTAACATTCCTTAGCTTGGTTGGCTGGAAGATGGATCTAGCCTCAGTCTGAGTCATGGAACCCAAACCTTCAGGGATAGAGTTGAGGTGACACAGAGATTGCAGGTCCCTGTGCATCAAGGGAGCAAGCACCTTGACCTTTGCTAACTCTTTGAGCCAAAGTACTAGTGAGGTCTTCACAGGCAGTCGTTGTGCTTGGTCAAGAGTCTTTTGGGGATGGGGGAGCACTGGTGTAGTTCCACTTCAGCTGCTCTCAAACAATTGTTTCAGAACCTTTGTAAGGCTCTGGCTGAATGACCCAGGGACCATACAGATGGTGAAGAGGCAGAAGTACAAAGAAAGAAGGCCAGAAAATAAAAAGACAAAGTTGCAAGCAAGAAAAACATGCATGTGTTCTGGGTTTTTTGTTGTAGCATGGGAGCTGCAGCTTTTGATTAATGGAAAGACTTAACACACTGTCTGGCTGAAGTCGCTGCACCCCCTGTACTTTTTGAGATTCAGAAGTGTTTTGGTTCTTTTTTTTTTTTTTTCAGTGAGCCATTTGTGCATCCTCCCCTGGATGCAGACATTCCGGTGTTCGAACCCCAGATATTCTCCTTTGCCCATAGCCCAACTGCAGCTGTTCTAGTGCTCCCCCCCATCTAGTGTACCCCAGATGTCATCATTTCCTTCACTTGTAGCCACAGAACAGGTGAGAGCTGTGAAGGTGGGGGAGGGGATGCAGGAAATATAGGAATCATCATGGAGGAGGTGGTAAAAGAGCTGCAAAGACAAGGGGAAGAACCTTCTAGAATGAGACAGTGCTCCAAGTGTGTTCATTGTAAAGTTTTGTGAAGTACACTCTTTATTCCAGGCATTCATCAGTAACAGTGTTGGCTTAAAAGTACAGAGGTCCAAGTACCAAGTGTTGGCATTTCCTGCAAGAACCCTGTTTAACAGAAACTGCTATTCAGATGCTGGCAGTTTCAGCCATGAGGACATACCTGGCTGTGAGATTTTAAGGTAAGTCAGCCTGATGTAGTAGTTTATATCAATAATCCAAACACTTGGGAGGCTGAGGCAGGAGGATCACAACTAAAGCCTAGATTAAACAATGAGACCCTGTTTCGGGTGTGTGTTTGTGTGTGTAGGGTGGGGAGTGTGTGTTTAGGTATATGAATATGGGTTCAAGAGAGAGTGTGTTTATGTGTGTGAATATGGGTGCAAGAGAGAATGTGTTTCAATATGGTGAGTTTATGTGTGTGAATATGAGGGAGAGAGAAAGAGAGAGGGAGGGAGGAAGGAAGGGAGGGAGGGAGAGGGAGGGAGAGGGAGAGAGGGAGAGAGGGAGGGAGGAAGGAAGGGAGGGAGGGAGAGGGAGAGAGGGAGAGAGAGCTACTGTGTGTACCAATGTAGGTACAAGTTTGCTGTGGTGCCTTTGTTGGTCCTTGCTTATTTGAGCCTTTGTACTTTGACGTGCAAAGTTACTGTTTCTTAGGACATAATGAACTCCCGGCACAAAGATGCTCCTCAGAAAACTGAAAAATGAATATACTTGTAACTTCCTCTTCTACCAGGTCTTTCCGATCATATCTTTCTTGGCAAATCTTGTCCAGCTATTATACTACTGCCTCAATGAAGTCTTTCTCTGTTTTCTCCTCTCCCATTTCATGCCAGAGACTTGTTTTATGGCTACAGATGCAGGAGATGAGGGCAAGAGAAGTGGTATGCAGAGGATCCTTGGGTGGGTGGGCAGGTGGGAACAGTGGAATGGTCTGTTAACATCTCGTGGGCATCTCTGCCTTGCTGCAAGAGTACTGAGATTACAGGTGGCTGCCTTAATCCTTTATGAGGGCACTAGAGTTCCAAACTCAGGTCTTCCTACTTTCTTGGCAAGACTCTGAGCTGACTCCTCAACTAAGAATCTGTCTCACCAAAGCAACAACAAAAGATAGGGCTCATGCCCAAGGGGATAGCCCTGATTATTAGTTATTAAAATGCCAGCCATTAAATACAAAAGAAAAATATTGCAGGCCTAGCTGTGCACATCTTTAGGCCATATCCTTTTGAGTTTGACATTTGCCATTCAGCCTTAGAAGCTTAACTCTCCACAGTGGTGTCCCTCATCTAAAGTTTAATATTCTGTGTTTCAAATATCTGCAGTCAACCATGTTCTAAAATGGCGATGCACGAAATGCCAGAAGTCCACAATCCTTAAGTTTTAAGTGATTTGAGAGCATTATATTGGCATAATTAGTTTTACTAGTTAGTATTGTTTTTTTTAAAGCTTTATTTATTTATTATATGTAAGTACACTGTAGCTGTCTTCAGACACTCCAGAAGAGGAAGTCAGATCTCGTTACAGATGGTTGTGAGCCACCATGTGGTTGCTGGGATTTGAACTCTGGACCTTCGGAAGAGCAGTTGGGTGCTCTTACCCACTCAGCCATCTCACCAGCCCCCCACTAGTTAGTATTGTTAATCTCTCTCTTTTTTAAAAAGATTTATTTATTTATTATATGTAAGTACACTGTAGTTGTCTTCAGACACTCCAGAAGAGGGCGTCAGATCTTGTTAAGGATGGTTATGAGCCACCATGTGGTTGCTGGGATTTGAACTCAGGACCTTCAGAAGAGCAGTCGGGTGCTCTTACCCGCTGAGCCATCTCACCAGCCCCCTGTTAATCTCTTAGTATGTGTAATTTATAAATGAAACTTTAAAAAGGAGATGAATTTTATTTAAGTACAAGTGTCTGTGGGATTGTATGTCACATGGATGTGCGGATGGATGCTCCTGGAGGCCAGATAGGACATCACAACCAGTGGAGCTGGAGTTAGAGGAGTTCGAGAGCTACCTTATGTGTGTGCTGGGAACCAGACTCAGGTCCACTGGAAGAGATCTTAATTGCTGAGCCAACTCTGAAACCCCATGAATTAAACTTCAGCATAGAAGTATGTACAGGACAAGAACACAGCATATATAAGTGCATTATTTGTGTTTACCTTACTATGACAAAAATAGCTGAGAAAAGTGACTTAAAAGGGTAATGGTTTATTTTGACTCACAGTTTCAAAGCTGTCTGTCAGCTGCTTTCATTGCTTTGGGGCAAAAGTGAAGCTGACTATCACAGCAGCAAGAAACTATGGAAGTGGCTGTTCACCTTCTCATAGACAGGATGCAGAAAGAAAATAAAGGTGAAAATTCTATCAGGAAGAATACACACAGACATAGACACACAGATAGGGTTAGGGTTAAGGTATGTCTTTCTAAAGCACGTCCTCAGTGGCATACTTTCTCAGACTAGACACTACCTCTTGAGTTTTGGCACTTCCAAATGATGTCACCAGGCTATGAATCCACCAGAGATGGACCCATTGTTCAGAGTAGAGCTCTTATGAGCTTGCCCACTTTCAGTGATTGGACCAGTCAGCTTAGGACCAAGATGTGAACATAATTCTTTTGGAGAATACTACATATTCAAATCATAGCATGAGAACTTGACACTATCTCTGGTTTTTAGCTATCCACTGGAGGCCTCCAGACATATTCTATATAGATAGGAGGGGAGCACTATACTTAGAATAGGTCTCAAAGTACAGCCTTTTCTTGGTCACTAGCCTTCATTCTTCCTACATCTTTCCTTCCTGACTCTTTATAGCCAATACAGTTAAAGCTGTTGGCCAGATAACCCTAAATATTCTTCTATATGTTGTGTCTTCTACTATGATTGCCTTTCTCCACGTTTTCACTTCGACGTTCTTCTGCCTAATGTGTTGTATTTCTTCAGGGGCCACCTCTCTCCTTTGAAAAGCTTCCACAGGTTTCTAAAAGCTTCCTCTGTGTTTCTAAAACTCAATGAGGTATTTATTGTACCGTTTTGTCTTTTTCTGTCTACTCATTTTTTCCCCACTACATTGAGTGCACAAACCTGAGTCATAAGAGGATGTAAGAAATATTTGTTTGGAAAATTAATACATACGTTATATACTCATTGGAAAAATACACTCCAAAATAATCCCACAGAAATCCCCTTCTCTAGAAACTCATACATCTATTCAGTTAAAAAAAAACAAGTGTGGGGCTGGTGAGATGGCTCAGTGGGTAAGAGCACCCAACTGCTCTTCTGAAGGTGCAGAGTTCAAATCCCAGCAACCACATGGTGGCTCACAACCATCCTTAAGGAGATCTGACTCCCTCTTCTGGAGTGTCTGAAGACAGCTACAGTGTACTTACATATAATAAATAAATAAATCTTTAAAAAAAAAAGTTTGAAGAACCTGTTGTGTGTCATCTTACTTTGGGGGATGGGAATACAGGACAGAACACACTAGAAAATGTCTGGACTCCCACACAGCAGGGAGATTCTAAGCACAGTGTGTATTATAATGTAAAATGGCAATAACACCTGTAAGGAGAAAAGACTTAGAACTTTCAGAGAGGGGGGCTGAGGACAGGATCTTTGAGACAGTTAACTTGTGAACACAGCTGAGGAAGAGCACATCAGGGGAAGGAAGAGCAAGCACAAAGGCCTTGAGGTGAGAGCACATTTCTCATGTTTGATGAATCACAAAGAGGCCAGAATGATTACAAAAAGAGAAAAGGGTAGAGTGGTTGAGAGAAGAGCCAAGAGAGAAAGCCAAGGGTCAGACCATGTGACCGTCAATCTACTGCCACTGAACACAAAGCCTAGCTGAGCACTGGGGTGAGGAATGTTTGCCTTGCTAGAATGAGTAATGGGGGCTCCAGGGGCCCAAACAGCCTGCCCTTAGATGTCTCCTACCCAGAATCCCCCCACCCCCAACAGGCTCTCAGATGTAGATAGCACAGCAGAGCAGGAGCTGTTTGCCATGGGAGGATCACGGGCTGGTGGAGAGTGACCAAAGTTCTTTCCTACTGCTTGGGGCTGGGAACAGACTATGTACCTCCACCCAGTTGGAAAGGGCTTCAGACCTGTTATTCATCTGCTACGCTGGAATTTAGAACACGTCACTCAAGTTCCCCACTTGTGGAACCTCTCTCTTTCCTTCTCAGTAAGTCATACCAACAGTTGGGAGACCCAGGTTCTACTCCCCTAGCTTTGCCTTAATAACAAGCCGTGATGAGTCTTGGGACTGGCATTCTGTAACAAGCAAGACCTGAGCTCTGTGTTCCAATGCCGTCAGGTCATGCTTTCTTCATGGTGGATCACTTGATGGCTAAGCCTCTCCCCAGGCTGCCCCACCTGTGACTGAGCATAGCTGGACTGTTTATTCAAAAGCAGAACAGATCTAGACTTCAACTGAACTCCCAAAGTCTTTTCTCCTTAACCTCCCTTTCCCTGGCTTCTCTCCTGCATATTCTGACATACTCATTAGTTATGTCCCACAGACAAGTATAGAACGCTCTCTAGGGATAATACATAGGAGCCGGTAGGCGTATACACCTCATTCATTCACCTAGAAAGCAGAAAAAAATGTATTTCTTTTGAAGGTGAAGGATACAGACTCTGAGAATATTAGAATTCCTCCAGAGAGCCTCAAGTAGGACTCTCTCTCAAGATCAGTCGGGGAGGAAGCTCACTGCCTGGGAATAAGTTTTACCAGATGGTTCCTCTAAAGAGAAACTTGGTTGATATAGCAGTTTGCTCTGGAACATGCTACTGTGCAAAAGATTCCTGAGCTGTGGGTATTTAGGACCTCAAGGCACAGTTTAATCCACTAAATGGAATGGACATATGGAGGAGGACACAATTTGTCAGGACCTGACACCTCAGAAGAATGCCACATGTTCATGCTGATCTCAGCTCTGGCTTCTTCCTGTGTTGCTGCTGCAAAGCACTGTGGGACCCTAAAGTCCTTCTTATCTGAGGTACTAAACAGAGCAGAAAAGACATGAGACTGTGGCTTTTGCAACTATGGTGCTTGTGTAACCCAGTGGCCTAGAACCTGGAGTCAAAGACATACCTTGGTTGAGGGAGGACAGAAACATCTTTATGCTCTCGGGCATTCAAACAGCTGGTGAATTTGGCCAAGCCCAAGTTCCAGGCTCAAAATAAAATCCTTTGTGAACTCTCTTTGTAAATATTGAAGTGTAGTAGGAACCAGGATGTTCCTTTTACTTTAAGACATGAGTCACATCAAATGGTACGAAGAACTACCTGCATCTGTGGGAGGCCATACTTGTCTTAAAGGTAGCAGCCACTATTCGGCTAGACTCAGCCTTGTCATGTTGCAACCCACCTGGATGGTCCATTTATGTTTTATTTATTTGCTTATTTGTTTTAAGACAAATATTTCTTGCCTCTGTGTATGTGTGCATGTATGCATATGAGTGATATGGTTTTATGTGGCATAGGCTAGCCTTTGACTTGCTATGTAGCCAAGGATGACCTTGAACTTAGCAAACTTCTGCTTATACCTCCAAAGTAAAGGGATTTGTGCCACCATTCCCAGTTTACAAGTAATATTTAAGTTATTACAGAGCTTTTGAAAATGCCATATGGAAATATAATACTGTGGGAACATAGATACACACACACACACACACACACATATATATATATATATATATATATATATATATATACACACATATATATGGGAATATATATATATACATATATATGGGAATATATATACATATATATGGGAATACATATATATACATATATACATGTACATATATATGGGAATATATACACACATATATACATATATATGCATATATATTCCCATATATATGCATATATATTCCCATATATATGCATATATATTCCCATATATATGTATATATATTCCCATATATATATATATATATATATATATATATATATATATATATATATGTGTGTGTTCCAAAAGCCAGGAATTATTTACACTTTTTTGAATCATTGGTTAGTGAGTTCTTATAGACCTCCAGCTATAGAAATATACTTGTGCCATAGAATGTGGAGAAATCAAGCTGGTACTCACCTGAAAGCTTCATCTCTATTGTCCAAGTTTCCACAGTGCTAGAAGGTGCTGTGAATGTTCAACCTACCCAGCTGTGAACCCTGTGAGCTATAGTAGCAATTAGCTTGGCAGGATATCCCCACTGGTGCAATAATGACACATATGTTGTGAGAGCAACAAACTACTTTCTGATTGTACTTGAGGCCTGCTTCACAAGACGAAATCCACAATGTATTCCATTATTAGAGCCAAGAACCTATGGCTAGACAGATCATATACTCTAGGGGACAACCTACTACTACAATTCTTTCTCCTAAATGGATATATATTAAACTGACTCATAATGACTTATTGTACTCATATATTAGTTTATCTCTCAGCCTTCATCAGAGCCACTTCTTTTTGCTGTAGATAGCAATTAACACAGAGACCTCCAACTGATCACAGTTAACAGGATAAGGGACTGTGGAATTCTCAACATTGAATTGATATCTGTATCACACACCTCCTACAAGGCTCAGGGATCATCATGGGAGAGGGACTGGAAAGAATATAAAAAGCAGAAGCAGTGGGTGATTACAAGTAAACAGTATTTTCCTTATACTGCATATTACACATGAATTCACAGTGGTGATGACAGCATGCACAAGACCTGAGCAAGCTCAAGCCAGACAAAGTCCCTAGTATAGAGTGGGCTCAATGTCTCACCACAGTTGAGACGATTGATAGCTGTTGGGAGAGGGACAGCTGTTTTTCTTTAAAGGTGGGGCCACACACTCGTCAACAGCCCTGGTAGAGCTAGGTGTGCTTAATGCAATAAGGACAGGAAGTTGGGCAAGTAAGGATGAAAAGATAGACATGGGAAGGAGTTGGGAGAGTGATTAATATGGTCAAAATAGATTGCATGAAATTCTCAGAATGAATACAAATTCCTGGTTGATGACCCAACTTGCGACCCATGCCATGGACAAGCACCAATCCCTGACACTATTAATGATACTCTGTTATGCTTGCAGACAGGAGCCTAGCACGGCTGTTCTCTGAGAGGCTCCACCCAGCAGCTGACTCAGACAGATGCAGACACCCACAGTCAAACAGTAGATAGAGCTTGGGGACTCTTATGGAAGAATAGGAGGAAAGATTGTGGCCCAAAGGGGATAGGAACTTGTCTTAGTCAGGGTTTCTATTTCTGTACAAACATCATGACCTAGAAACAAGTTGGGGAGGAAAGAGTTTATTCAGCTTACATTTCCACATTGCTGATTATCACCAAAGGAAGTCAGGACTGGAACTCAAGCAGGTCACAAAGCAGGAGCTGATGCAGAGGCCATGGAGGGATGTTTCTTACTGGCTTGCTTCCCCAGGCTTGCTCAGCCTGCTTTCTTATAGAAGCAAGACTGCCAGCCCAGAGATGGCACCACCCACAAGGGGCCCTCCCCGCTTGATCACTAATTGAGAAAATGCCTTACAGCTGGATCTCATGGAGGCATTTCCTCAACTGAAGCTCCTTTCTCTGTGATAACTCTAGCTTGTGTAAAGTTGACACACACAACCAGCCAGTACAGAACTCCACAGCAGGACCAACAGAGTCAACTAACCTGGAATCTTGGGGCTCTCTGAAACTGAACCACTAACTAAAAAACATACACAGACTGGACCTAGTCCTCTCTGTACATATGTAGCAGATCTGCAGCTTGGTCTTCATGTGGGTCCTGAACAACTGGAGTTGAGGGCTATCCCAAAAGCTGTTGTCTGTCTGTGGGCTATGCTCTTCTAGCTGGGCTGCCTTGTCTGGCCTCCATGGGAGAGGAAGCTCCTAGCTTCTCAGAGGCTTGAAGTGCTAGGGTGGTGGGATACCAAGGGATCCCCACCCGCTCAGAGAAGAAGGGGGTGGGGGATGGGGAAAGGATTGTGGGAGGGGTGATTGGGAGGGGGTAGTGAGCAGGATGTAAAGTGAGTAAGTCAGAATTAATTAATTTATTAATTAAAAATTCCTGGTTGAACATTTTATTTGCTTTCTTTAAATATTTTTTATGAATTTATTCAATTTCACACATGTATATGATACATTATGGTCACATGTATCCCTCCAACTCTCTTTTCCTCCCCTCACTCCCATCAGACTTTCTTCCTCTTACTGTGTTACCATTCTACCATGTTCATATCTTATTTTGTTTTTCGGTTTGTTCTGTGGACCACTGGGTTTAACTCTGGCCTATATTAAGTGAGATAACCCAGGTTCAGAAACCAAACCTTTTTTTTTTTTTTTTAGATTTTTATTATTTAGCATACAAAGCAATGGATTTTCTCATGGCACCTTTCTATGTGTTGTTATACCTTCCTTTCATTCACCCCCTCCCTTCTTGCCCGCCATGGCTCCTCCCCCACTTCAACTGGTTCCTTTCCTTCTTGGTATCTGCTTCCACTTTTTTTTATCCTTGTATTCTATTACCCACAAAAGAAAAATATTTGTAAGAAACATTAGAAATTTCCCACATTTCTGCATTGACAATGAATCGCATTTATAATTATACAACAACCATGTTGATAGCATCTAATACCTGTAGACACTATCCTGTGCATGTTGCAAATAATAACTTCTATATTTCTTATTAAAGTAGGCTTTGTTTTATATTATCTTAAGGATTAAGAAAATGGAAGCCAAAGATATTAAGTAACTTGCATGTGGCCCAGCAATTGGTGACAGATCCTGTATAGATTCAGTGCTCTTTGTCAATTTCTTATGCTGCTGCTTCGTTAGAACAAACCAAACACAGCAAAAACAAACCCTCCAAAACCCAGTACAGTCACTGCAGAAGAAACTCAGTGCATAACGTCTTGCTTTGACAGCACAAGCACCTGAATTCAATCCCCAGAAATCTTGCCTTAGTTCAGGGTCACTGTTGCTGTGATGAAACACCATGACCAAAAACAATTTGGGGAGGAAAGGTTCATTTGGCTTACACATTCGCCACTGTTCATCATCAAAGGAAATCAGGGCAGGAACTCAAACAGCCCTGGAACTCAAGCAGGGCAGGAACCCGGAGTTAGGAGCTGATGCAGAGGCTGTGGAGGGATGCTGCTTACTGACCTGTTCCTCATGGCTTGCTCAGCCTGCTTTATGGTTGTCGTAGTCATCGTTGTAGTTGTTCTTTTTTTTTTTTAATCAAAAATAGATTCTTTTTTCATACAACATACCCTGATCATGATTTCCCTTCCCTTTACTCCTCCCAGTTCCTCTTCCCCTCCCCTCCCATCTGGATCCACTCCCTTTCTGTCTCATTAGAAAAGAACAGACTTCTAACAGATAATAACAAAACATAACAAAATAAAATATAGTAAGATAAAAACAAAAACTATCATATTGAAGTAGGACAAGGCAAACCAACTCAAGGAAAATAACCCCCAGATAAGGTGCTCATTCACATACTCAGGAATCTCACAAGGATACTAAACTGAAAGCTATAAAATATGAACAACCTGGTGTAGACCCACGCAGGCTCTATGCATCCTGCTTCAGTGTCTGTGAGTTAATATGAGCTTTGCTTAGTTAATTTAGAGCATCATCTTTTCCTTATATCCTCCATCCCCTCTGGTTCCCACTCTCATTCTGCCTCCTCTTTGACAGGGGTTCCGAAGCTCTAAAAGAAGGGATTTGATGAGGCTACCCCAGCCTGTTTTCTTACAGAACTCAGCACCACCAGCCCAGAGATGACAACACCCCCAATGGGCTGGGCCCTCCCCCATCAACCACTAATTAAGACAATGCCTCACAAGCTTGCCTACAGCCTGATCTTATGGAAACATTTTGTTAATTGAGATTCCCTCCTCTCAGATGATTTCCGCTTGTGTTAAGCCGACATAAAAATAGTCAGCACCACTACATGAAAAAAGAGGTGCACAGTAGTATGTGATTTTAATCCTAGTGTCAAGAAGACAGAGAAAGGCTGATCTCTGAGGCTCAGTGACCACCCAGGTTGGCCTGCTAGGCAAATTCCAGACAAGTGAGAAATCTTGATTCAAAGTAAACAAACAAACAAATAAATAAATAGATGGCCATTTGTACTAAGCTGCCTCATGGCATCTGTATGCAAGGGCACATGTGCATGCACATTCGCATATACACATATATGCAGTCACACACACACACACACACACACACACACACACACACACTTAGGCAAACAAAAAGCCCAGAATGCAGAATTAACATCCAACATACTGACCAACAAGAAAAAACAAAAAAACAAAAAACAAAAACAAAATGAAACAGGCCTTTTGTTGATTATCTCTCCTGTAAAGTGAATTCAAGGGATTCACCAACTTTGCTATTTTCTATAGCTTTTGTTGTGTACTTTGTGAGTTTCTTCATGCCTGAGTCCCATTCTAACTTCCTTTGGTTTCTTTCCAGGCCTTTTACATAAGTGACCTTTGCCTTTCCTATCCCCAGAAACACTACCTCTCCCTCCCTGTACAGTATAAATCTTCATCTTCAAAACACTGTTCTGTTCTATTGCATACTGTGCATTTATAGAAATAATACATTGCACCTCATAAATATGTACCATTACTACATGTTAGTTAATCAAATAATATCCTGTTCCCATCCTCCCAGAATTCCTGTTTCCTTCCAGATAGCTCTCCATGCAATTCATGGAGCTAGTTGGGGATTCACCAGCATCTGTTGACACAGGTCACATTACCCTTTTTGTACTTAGCTTTGTCTGTGTCACCTAACACAGCACAGCCCATCACAGTCCTATATTAATATATTAGTATTAATCTCTGTGCTGTGTGTATATGTGTTGTCTTCTTGGCAACAATGTAAGCTTGGGAAGCAGGAACTATATACTGATGATGGGTTTTTCTGTCTCTTACTGGGTGCCAAGAGGGCCTTATAACAGTCACACCTGAACACAACTCCTTGTTCCACCAGTGCTAAGCTATGTGACCACTGCATATAAAATAACCTGGTGGCTGACTGTCACCTAGTCAACTGTTACTATTAGGTAGCCTGTATGAATCTCAGATTCCCTTAACAAACTTGGACAGTTGTGAAATGTTTCAGCTATTTTCATTTCAGTCTCAGCATCTCTGTTTTTTAGGATTCTGATCAGGTATGCCATTTTCAGAGAGTATCGGATGTAATTTGGTTAAAACATCAAAAGAGCTGGGTGTGGTGGCGCACAACTTTAATCCCAGCACTCGGGAGGCAGAGGTAGGCGGATTTCTGAGTTCGAGGCCAGCCTGGTCTACAGAGTGAGTTCCAGGACAGCCAGGGCTACACAGAGAAACCCTGTCTCGAAAAACCAAAAAAAATCCATCAAAAGAAAATATCAAGGCCATGCATTAGAATGTGATTTTTTTCATAGTCAGACTTCTCCTAAATGGAAATAACTAAGGGTCGAGGATGCCTTTGTGTTAAATATGGATATGTACACATATGTGTTATCCCCAAGGGTGCTGTGGTTGAAAAATCACTCCTACGTGCGATTTTTCTTCCAAAGCAGACTTTATGACATGTGTTTGTACAGTGTGTCAATACAAATTACTTAGGAGTAGGCTTCCCCAAACCCTTTAATGTACACAGCAAGTTGAGTCACACTATCACTTAACATAGAGTTCCTGGTACTAACCCTTTCCAGCCTCTTTACTATCGCTAGGTAAGCAATCTCAGACTACTCAGTGGAAGCTGACTCATTCTTACTGTTATAACAGGGTCTGTAAAAGGAGAACTTTATGCATAGTTCTTCCCTTTAGGATAGAAAAAAATATTTTCCCAAGTTCAACTGTACAGAAGTGTTCATAGTCCTCTTTAAACATACACCTAAAGTGCCTTTGCTGCATAGTACAAATAAGTATTTTTTTTCTAGAAGTTGCTAGAAGATTCTCAAATACACAGAGTGCACACTTGAAAACTGTAAGCGTTTATTAGTTTCCTTAGTGATAGAAACCCCAGGCCCCTAAACATGGGCAAAACAGAAAAGGATTATTCTTGTCATGTAACTACACCACAAGATGTGTCATTTGAGAGTTTGACTTGAAGTTCCTACCCTGAACTTCCAATTTTATTGTTAAGAAAACTGTAAAATTACATGCTACATGATACTTCTTTTTATTGTTTGCAATGTAACTCATTGTTAGCTTGGAATGAGGCAATCTGTTGTTATGGGGTTGATGATATTTTAGAGGTTTTACTATGCCACATCAAATGCATCTAAATAAGTGTTATCCTTCATAAGTTTAAGAGACCTTGAATGTGAACAATAGAATTCACTATACTGCTTTTAAGCATCCAGTTGGCGCCAATATCAAACCAGGTCCTTGAAACCATAGTGATTTAAGCACATGTTAAGAGCACTTGTTCCCAAGCCGGGTGACTTTGGAAGTCCGGGCTCTGGCATTTATATAATCTTTGAAACGCCTTCTTTGGAATCATTCAACAGAAACATCATATGTAGGCTCCTAAGTACTGACAATATTATGCCTATTCATAATTAAAAATATGAATGAAAAAATATTTTTAAAAGTCCCATAAACTTCAATTTCCTCAAAACTATTTTGGTGAACAAACAATATATGTGCGACACTTTAGCCGAGAATTTCCCACTCTCATGTTCTGTTTCTGTCTGTCTGTCTGTCTGTCTGTCTATCTGTCTCTTTAATTCACATTTAGCTTCCACAATAGTGACATAGATCTCTTTGGACACTTCAGAAATTACCTCTGAACCTGCTCTCAAACCAAACACAGAC
Source organism: Mus pahari (assembly GCF_900095145.1). Taxonomy (NCBI): domain Eukaryota; kingdom Metazoa; phylum Chordata; class Mammalia; order Rodentia; family Muridae; genus Mus; species Mus pahari. The sequence goes on from NC_034613.1 coordinate 119,706,544, forward strand.
TCTACTGTAATTACAGCTCATTTTTTAACTACAAAGCAGCATTACTTAATATGATCAACTACCTTATAAATGAGACTTAGCTTCAAATGATTTACCTATTTCCAGAGAGTAAATCTTACACAAGGGATACTGTTTGGACACTATCTGGGACACTAGAGTGTTGTAAAATTGCTTTTATTGTAACTCATATTTCAGAGAAATAAATTTCAGATGTATTAAATCCATATTCTTAAGTTTTCCTTTTAATAAAAGGTTCCCATACATAAACTATTTGTCAGGTGCTATGTTAAACCTTCAGAATAGTTAATGAAATAAATTTTTACCCTTTTAAATCATACACTCTTGCTGGGCAAACTGCAGTACAGTATCTCCTTCTTAATGAAAGATAATGTTCTAAGACCCCTTATGTGTCCTGAGACTGCAGGTACTACTTAATATTATATACATATTCTGCTTTTTCCTATACATGCAAGCCTAAGGCAAAGTTTAATTTATAAATTAAGCTTGGCAAGTGATTAAAATTAATAATTAAAATAGAATAATAATAATAAAATATAATGAAAGTTACTTTTATAAGAGGTTTTTAATTGCTAGAACTTAATATTTAGTAATTTTGAGGTATGGTTGACCCAAGTTAACTGAAATCATGGGGAAAAATCACAGATGAGGGGTGACTACTGTATAGTAGAACAGATGAAAAGGTCCAGGGTAATTAGAAGTCTGATGAGAAGTCAAAACTGAAAACTTTATAAACAGCTCATAATTCCAGCACTCAGTAGACCCTCGAATGCAGAAGGATCACTGAAAAGTTGAGACCAGTCTGATCTACACAGGGAGTTCCAGGTCAGCCAGGGATACATAGCAAAATCCTGTCTTTTAAAAAGCAAGTAAGCAATGGACATCTTAGGGAAAAAACAATCTAGTGGAGACTAGAAGTTAATAGAGGAATTTTCTCTATTTGTATCTGAGAGGAAACATTAATAGGTAGAGTGAGCCACCAGAATCAATGTTCTAAAAAATAGGAACTTGCTGGATATTTGCCTTATGAGGGGATAGTAGTGTGGCTGAATTAGAGGAGTAATAGGAGGATGGATTGTCGAGGAGGATGCAGGTGATAGGGGTGGTGAGACATGAATTGCAGGGTCTTTAAATGATTCCAGTGCTTTTAAAACTTTAATAGATGTTAACATTATGTTTTCTTTAATCTAATGGATTCCAGATATTGTTTCAATATGTAAGCTGATGTTTGTGCTGTGCTGCCACACATTTCAATTCAAACTTGCCACTTTAAAGAACAATTGAGGGTGATTCTCAACATTGACCTTGGGCTTACATATACACACAGACACACATGTCATATATATGTCCACGCATGTGAAAAATGGGAAGAAATAAAAAAAAATCCTAGCCACCTTGCAAGAGTTCAGAGGCTATATAGCTGACCTGGAGGCTATATAGCTCTGAGAGAAACAGAGAGCAATAGAATTGACTTCAAATTGGAGCCCATTCTGCTCCATCAGCAACCTAGAACTGAGGTACATAAGTACACATGAAAGCCTAAGGCAGTATCAATTGTTAACTGTGATAACAGTGCACATGAAAGAGACATTTTCATTGTTAGCAAGGTTGTGAGGAATGTGTACTCTTGCACACTTTTCATAGAGATGTAGGTTTATGAACAATTTCTGGTGGACAAGTTTGTCATCTACTAAATATTTAAATACTCATGTCCTTTCAGTCAGCAATCTTTTTCTAGGGACCCAATCTATAGAAACCATTAAACAACCTGTACCCACCACCCAACAGACAAAAGTAGTCATATAAATGGGCAAAATCTAAGCTATAGATTTCCCTTGCACCATTGTTTATAGTAGTGAAAAATGAAAATGATTATTCTATTATTAATTCTCTATTGGTACAGAAATATTATGTAGTCTCAAAAACAAATAGGACAGATCTGCAGATGTAATTGGACATAAAGACAAAGATAATAGAGATGATTTCTATGCAGGAAAATCGAATTATGGAATAACAAGAGTAACATCATCAAATTTCTGTTAAAAATGATTGTGTCTCTTGAAAAGATCTTGTTTCTAGGTTTTCTTTATGTGTGTTTGTTTCTTTGTTTTTTTGAGATGAAGTCTCTGACTGTAGCCCAGGCTGGCCTTGAATTCACAAAAATCTTCCTATTAAAGTTTCCCACATGCTGGGGTTAAAGGCATGAGCTACAACGCGTTGGTTATTGTGTGACTCTGTGTTATTGAGTAGGAAAAGATCTGAGATGCATGGTGCTTAGGAGCATGGGGATGGAACTGAGTATATGGGTGAAGGACTAGACGTGAGACTTTCTTTTGTACACTTCTTTGTTCTTTGAAATTCCCTTGCATTCCCAGTGTGTTGCTTTTATATTTTTTTTAAAATTAAAAATGAGGGAGTAATCAGATACCACACATTTCTGCAGGTTCCCAAGAAAGAATTCTGAAGGCAGTAGTATATTTGTTACTTTATAATCAGTATGCCACTGTGCACTGTGGTGGGAACAGCTCCTAATACGGGTTGTGGCCTTGGCAGAATGGGAACTGGCATTTTTGAACTTCAGTCTTCTTATACAGAAAATGGAGATAATGCCTGCCCTACTTGTTTTATTTCCAGTAATGGGGGTAAAACAAATAAACAAAAAAGTAGTTTAAAAAGTATAAAGTTCTCTAACAATGTGAAGACTAGCACTTCACGTGCCAGTTACTGGGCCACTTCTTTTGAGCAGTGGTCAAGCAATACAAAAATTCAGTTTCAAGTAGAGAATTTGTATGACTTCCTAGAGTTTAATGGAACTTCTAGATTTCATATAGTAGCAGTATAGATATTTTATTTAAGCATTCTGGTGTGTTTTGTGTTCATATGAAAGTCTTTCATGCAGATAGGTTTTGGCAAAACCCTCAGATTGTTTCTTCCACTACTCTTAGAGCCAACTACTTTAGTTACATTACTTAGCAAGCTTTGTATGCTTATGGCTGAGCACTCTTCTGTGGTTAGATATCCAGGGTTGTCTGGGTCTGTCACAGCTTAGATGGTCTATCTCATGCAATTGCCAATAATGCCCTTTTCATTCTCCCAAAGTATCCTAGTTACAGTAATCAGTGTCTTAGGGTTTCTATTTCAGTGATTAGAAACAAGGTGACCCCAAATAACTTTTGGAGGAAAGGGGTTTGGGGCTTATATATACCAGGTCACCATCCTTTAAGGGAAGTCAAAGCAGGAATTCAAAGCAACAACCAAAACAGAAGCCATGGAGAAGGGCTTAGTGCCATTTCCCCCCTAGCTTGTTCAGGCTGCTTTCTTATACACCCCAGGACTGCAATGGGCTGGGCACCATCCATATCAATCATAAATCAATGAAATATTATATAAACTTGCCTACAGGCCCACCTCATGGAGGTATTTTCTCAGTTAAGAGTCCATCTTACCAGATACATCTAGGCTTATGTCAAGATGATAAAAACTAACTGGGACAACCAGTTATATTGGCAGTCTACTATGGTCATGTATGGAACATGGGAAGATACGTAGAAGTCTCTGGTTGACAAATACCATACCTAAGAGGAAGAATAGACAAGTAGTTTGAGAGAGAGAGAGTGGTGAGAGAGAATGGGAGGAATTGTAGTGGGGAGAAAGGGGAGTGCAAATGATGTAAATACAGTGTTCATATATTGAAATTTTCAATGACAGCAAAGGAGAAAAACCCAGAAAATTGCTATGTCTAAACAAGCTCTCTTTCTCTATTTGACCTTCATGGGAACAGAAATGTCAATAGCTTTTGATAAAAACTGTGGGTCTTTGGAGACTTGATGGACTTGGAAGCCAAGGTTTAATAACCAAGGTTCAGAAGAGCTGGTGTGGACTTTCAGAGAGCCACCCTACAAACTTTCCTCTGGTGCAGAACTTCATCTATAATTTTTCTCATTGATTAATTCTCCTGATCAGAAATTTAGTTGGAGGACACCAGCCATTGATCATCACTAGTGTGAACAGATTGCAAATTGTTCATAAACAGCAATGTTCCTTCTTGTCTTGGTACTGGGTTTTATAAATGGTGATGTTTCCTGGAGGAGTACAGATAGAAAGGAAAAAGAAATTTGGAGTATGAGATCTCTGAGGAAATGTATTCCCCTTAATGACAGCCTAAAAACAGGACTAAGGGGCTGGGCTCAGAGGAAAGTAGGAATCAAGGTCATGTAATATTTATTTGAAAAAAAAAAGTCTTGTGCATAATTCCTGCCAGGAAGGGAAAAATGTGTTTTTCTCTGCCATAGGTTCTCCCCCCCCCTCTTTATCACCATTCTTTATGGCATGATACTCAGAATTAAGCTGGTTATCAAGTAAGGTTTGTATAGCACAGAGGCTGTGACTCATCATATTGCTTCTGTAAGAATATGAGTTATTTGGTATATTTTGAGATACATTGTTTCTTAAGTTAGGACTTTCCTGTATAAGAATTTGTCTTTCTCTCTGAAGAGACTCACTCTCCCTAGAAAAGGTCACAGACACTGGATTTAGGTGAGACTCAGTTAATAATAGGAAACTATGGGGGAACAATCTAGTATCAACTGCCCAATATCAATTGCCTGCAAGCAAAATGTGAATTTATGCCAGGGGTATCATAAGGAGGACTGACATGTATATTTACAAAGTCTGAGAATATGCTCAGACGTCAAGATGAGGGAATGAAGATTTTGAGGATCAGAAGTCCTTAAGGTTTAGCATCAGGCATAAATGTGGACAGGGACGTCTGGAAGGGGGAGTTAGGTTTTATAGAAGTGAAAGGTTTTCTAAAGAGGGGGGAATTCACTTGGCTAAAGAAAGATGGAAGTAAAATCGTTTTCTTGTAAATTAAAGTTCATAAAACATCATTTGAAATGAGTGTTTTTTTGTCTGACTAAGCACTTTGTGCAATAAATCTTTTCAGCATTTACTATGACTATAGTTCAGATTTAATGAAGACCAGATCATGAAAAGCTGCGAATCCAGAAGAAGGACCCTGGACTTGCTGACAGTCCAGTCCATGGAGAGTGTTACTGAAAATGCCTTATTAGAGTTGAGACATTAGCCTGAGACTGGTACAAATTATTACACAGGATGAGGGAAAAAGAAACCCAGGAGACCATTCAGGAAGCTGCTGCTTTAGGCTAACGTCATATCTAGAACAAAATGGAAGCAGCAGGTTGGAGATGGGACAGATTTACCATTCACTTTAGAAGCAGCAGGACCAAGACATCTTATGGGAAGAACTGGAGGAGGCCCTCCAAGTACAACTTTTTTTTTTAAGGGTTGATTTTAAACAATGCAACCTAAGAGAATCTGTGTACAAAGAACTGGAAGGATTTAAGTACGTGGTTTATTATTAACACAGTAGCAAATATATCAAGGGGACACACCCGGGGGGGGGGGAAGTGTTTCAAATAAACACAGATTTGATCAGAGAGAAGTCAGTGCCCAATAAGCAAGCTTAAGGAGGCCTATTTGCTTGGTGATGCCCAGCTGATAAGCCAGGCTGTGACTGAAGAAGCCAATTTGAAACTCAGCCTAGTCCAGGCAGCCTTCGGACTGGCACCTGCTGCTCCAAGTAACTTTCAACATGATGGTGTTTGCATTTTGGAAGGTCTTTCTGATCTTAAACTGCCTTGCAGGTAAGGAATGGCAACTGGAAGTCGAATTTTCCTTTTAGACTAAAATCTCAGATATTTACAAAAATCTTTGTCTTCTAGACTTCAAAGAGATTGTGATGAATATATACGCTATTTTCAGAACTCTTGTTTAGTAAATGTGTTCGGTGTTGATGATTGGGAGGTCATTCTGCAGCCAAATTATTTTACAGACCTTATGAAATATTTCCCATTTTCTTTAGTTTGAGAGGTGAACAAGCAATTTTACCCAGAAAGCAAAGTTTGTACTTTAAAGATAAGATTTCTGTTTTAGTTCAGTGTTTCCCTAAGCTCACTATGTTTGACTCATTTTGCCAGGGCAAGAAAAGCCTCAAGGCCGCATGAACATATGTGTGGGGACACTAGAGAAAGACTCACTGATTGAGTAGTCAAACGATAATATGGATAATATGGATGAGTTTAGGAATTTGAGCAGAATAACATCATTTTTAGAGCCCCAAACCCCAGTGTTTGCTAAGCTCAGGAGAGGCTCAATTGGTTTGGAAAGTCCCTTGGCTGGGGTTTTAAAACTAATGTGTATATTTTGAATCTGTTCTGATGGTAAGTTAAGTTTATGGTAGCTACAATCATATTGTTTATAAAACAAGGGTGCTCTTTTAAGTCATATGTAATGTTAAGCTATCATTAGCATGGAATTTTATAAGCACACTTAATGGTACAAAAACATGCTAAAGTAAAAGAAGTAAAATGTCAAGATACACAAACATTAATTATAATAAATTAAACAAAGTTAATATAATAATCATGGTTCCTTTTCGGTAGTGTGATTAAATGTTTCCATTTTATTTCTCTAACTTTTTTAGGAATAGGGAAAATGTTCATTTAAATACTGTCATGTGGGTAATAGAAAAAATTTAAATATCTATTATTAAATACTTAAACAGAGATGTTATATGGAGTCAAAAGTCACCAGAAAGAACTATTAAATTTATCCCATGATCTATTCTGGCCATATAGTGGAAAATGTGTTAGTTACTTGATCTTAGAGTTTTGTTTCTACTTAATAGATGAGGAAAATCTCTGTCATTTTTTTCAGTTGTCAGCTAGTTGGGTCAAACACTAAGTTCTATGTACCAACCCTCTGGGAACACACCTTTAGTCAACATAATTCTTTCAGTAAAGCCATACCCTGTTCTATATGAGACACAGGGTCATAACAAATACATGAATGACTTTTATTACAAATAAATATATATTTATGTAATTTTACTGATGATAAATATAATGGATATTTACTGTATTTAACAATACAGAAATTTATAAATAAAAATATAATCTTACCACTCAGACTTGGGTAAATTATTTTTTCTATGTAAGAATGTATATTATATTCAAATAGGGCCTATGCCTTGTACCTCATTTTTCCTATTATTTAAACAATGATTTAGCATGATGGTGGTATATTGACTGTAACTTTCAGTAGATGGCCCAATCAGAGTGAGCCACAACACCTGAGTATTTTCTATTAAATCAGCTGTGTGGTTTTTTTTGTTGTTTTTGTCATTGTTTGACATTTGCTGTGTATTTATGGATATATGTTTTAGCTGGCCCAAAGCAAAATCCGATTGCACAGGAGGTGGTATAAAAATGGGGTATGATAGGATGTGATCTGCTGTAGTCACGTTCATATGGAAGGCATACAAAGGAAGATTTAGGTAATCTATAACTGTCTACCTGTCATTTACAGAGATCCAAGTCACTTGACTGATTAGGAGCCATCAGAAGGTATTAGAGCTGTAGGAAAACTAATAATGCCTTATAAATGTACAATTTTGTGCTCAACCTGCATTTGTTCCATAAAAAGGCTATTTTTGTATCAAGCATGCTACATGGACCCTAGTAAAAATGTGTTGAAAGAATAATTCACCACCCCCAAACCCAGACATCTGGAAATGATTTTCATACTCATATTTAAAATCAAATTTCTGTGCAGCTAATCAGGAAGATGTTATCTTAATCAAAATATTCTCAGTGATGTCTGAGGTCTTAATTTCCATTTCAGAAAAATTAATTTTTGTTAAAACTTTGTTGTACAACAAAAAATATGGTTTTAGTGCCTGGTGATATGTATTTGTCACCTGTTGGAAAGATATGTTATTGTTTTCAGTTAACGGAGGTATGCATTTGAGAAAAAGAAATGTCTTTTAATGTTGGTTTCAAAGTCAAACACAAAAATTGTAGGATCATTTGGTTATATCATTTTGTAACTAAAATATGGAGCATCTTTACATGCAAGTGGATAGAGATGAAATCACTTGAAATACACCTAGGAAATCAAGTCAGTTGGGCAGTATTTCTGCCATAGCATGGTAGTAGTCTAGTAATCCTCCAAATAAGCGAAGACCTTGCCCACATAGTAGGCATTAAACAAATGAATAATCATCACCAAAATAGGACACATTGAAAACTTTTAGAATGTTGATTCATTTAAACTTGAGCAGCCATGTACATTTCAACCATATACTCAGTTTTGCCTTGTTCATGAATTCAGTCAAGTCAATGAGGAAAATTGTAAGCTAGGATTTTCATAAAATGTGTTTTAGTAAAAAAAAAAAAAATACTGTAGCCGGGCGTGGTGGCATACTCCTTTAATCCCAGCACTTGGGAGGCAGAGGCAGGTGAATTTCTGAGTTCGAGGCCAGGCTGGTCTACAGAGTGAGTTCAAGGACAGCCAGGGCTACACAGAGAAACCCAGTCTAGAAAAAAACAAAAAAAAAGTGTTTTAGTCTTTAGCCTGTTGTTTATTTATTATTCAGTTAATATAGATTTTTTATTTTCTCAGTTTTAAATATTATTTTTATTATAAAATTATTACATATATAATAACTGGGAAGCCTCCACGTCTCTGAGGAAAAGGGGAGAAGGGAGTGAGAGGAGGAAAGGTGGGATGGAGGGACTGAGAGGAGAGGAAGGAGAGGAGGCTGCCATCAGGATACAAAGTGGGTGAATAGATTAAGAAAACCAGTAAATAAAAATATATGAATTAATCCAAGGGAAGAAAAATTTTTCTCCTGATGTTTGTAGAACTGCTTACTGTTTAGTGACTCATTTGCCATGTTCATTATCCACATATTATCGTCTTTGTAGTGGGCAAAATGTTAAAATATTCATTTAATCCTTACAAAAATCATAAGAAACTATTCAAAGATGAAGAACTGCATCTCAGGAGTTAAATGACTGTGAAGGTCATGGTGAAAGTTGAGTTTACTTGAGTACTATTAGATCAGTATACATTAAATTCAATGAAGGTACCAGAGCTTTCCTTTTAGGAAAATATATGTATATATTTCACAGTGATAAAGTGTTTCTTTTCCCATGATATCCAAATGATTTGGGCAGTTGTATTTCAGTGACTCTGTTATTATGATTGCTGTTATTAGAATGATCTGCTCCATTTAGCTGGTGTCACTCCACTCAACTAATCCTATTTTATGGCTATTGAAGACACTTGCTGTCTTAGTTAGGATTTTACTGTTGTGAACAGACGCCATGACCAGGGCAACTCTTATAAGGACAACATTTAACTGGGGCTGGCTTACAGGTTTAGAGGTTCAGTCTGTTATCATCAAGGCCAGAGTGTGGCAGCTAGGAGAAGCCTGGCTTCCAAGCAGCTAGGAGGAGGGTTTTAAAGCCCATACCCACAATGACACACTTCCTCTACCAAGGCCACACCTCCAAATAGTGCCACTCCCTGGACCAAGCATATTCATACCACCACACTTGCTATACTTTATTATATGCTTCTCAGTATGCTATTGATGTTATGGAGTTAGCAACATGTGCACACTTCCTCTAAACTATGTGCCATGTTCTATAGATTAGTATGATGCTTTTAAAAATAGACAAAATATTGATGTTTAGTGTTTCACAAAGCACTGAGATATTTAATTTCAGGAAGTATTTTAAAAAGTGTTTACATTTGTTTATTTATTTAATGTGCATGAATATTTTACCTACACGAATGTATGTGAACCATGTATGTGACTAGTGCCTACAGAGGTCAGAAGAGGGCATCAGATCCTCTGGAATAATAGGAATGGTTTTGTGAGTCAGCATATGGTAGTGGAAAGGATGCTAGCGTCCTCTTCAAAAGTAACAAATGCACTAAACCATTGAGCTATCATTCCAGCCCCGAAGAAGGAAGTATGTTAAGGACATTTATGGTTCCCTATTAAAATATAAGAAAAATACTATTTCTAAATACTCATCAGAAGTGTCAGTAAGGTGCCTGTTTTTTGTTTGTTTGTTTGTTTGTTTGTTTTTGATTCTTGTTTCTCGGTGATTTATTTTTCTAGATATTTTCTGTCATCAGATTTCTTTGGAATATCCCTGAATATTCTTTTCCATTTATATTAGTGTCATTGAAAAGCAATTTCTGTGATGACATCATTTATACATTGACTTGTCTCTCTGTAGTCTCCTGGGACCTATGCCTTTAAACTTCTGTACACATCTCTTCTCATCCTTGAAGAGCTAGTTTTTACAAACAAGACTATTCATTAGCCTTTGATTTTTCATTTGGGAGTTCAAACTTTTCAGTATGTGATGATGTATACATTTTTAAGTGCTCCTTGGTCTGAGCAGAATTTCTTCCCATGATCTCATTCCCAATCATAACTCCTTAAATTTTCCAGCAGAGAGTAATCTTCAGGTGTGAAAGAATAAGACACAGTCTCTGCTTGATGCTGTTGTTTGTACCTGAAATAGTCTGTGTTTTTCTTATATTAAAAATAAAATCTAACTCCACTTAAAGGAAAAAGGAAGATAAAGGTGTTTCTGTCTCAGACACATGGATTGTGTCTGTTGTGTGAATGAGTTTTATATTATCTGGGAAAACTAAGTCATCTTTATTATTATGCTCTCTTTTCTCATTTAATTCTTAACAAACTCAGCATTTTCATGACCTGTCAAATCCACTTCTACTAAATCATTTTCTGTGTTACATTCAGGCAGGCATCCTGCTGGTTTCATTGATTTCTTTAGAGCAGAGAAACCATACAACTGCCTAAGATTCACTTAATTACAGGGATGTCTGGAACAACCAAACATTCAATATATCCAAAAGGTTAAAGCTTAAAGCCAGTGTATAAATGGTGTTCCTTGATAAAGTTTGGATGGATGCAAGCCAACCTGAATGAGCTCAAATTGTCCCAGCACAATTTTAGAGGCTTAGTCTATTTTCATCATGGCAGCATCAGCCAGTCATGGGACAGGAGCAATAGCTGAGAGCTTTACATCTTGATCCACAGGCACCAGGCAGAAAGACACTGGGACTGGCATGGGCTAAGGTTTATATAATGAAGTTTATTTGAAAAATTAAAAACTAGTACCAAGTTCCATAGCTTGAAGCTGTGATGTTTGTTGCTACTGCATTAAGGGTAGTTAATACCTGAAAACTATCTTTTTGTCAAAATTTGAGAATTGGTTATGATTCTGAATATTGGCAATCTGGCCAGTAAAAAATGGTCTGGAAGTTTTGCCTTACTATTGTGAGAAAATGTGTAGTATTCTTTAAAATGTCTTACTTTATAGTTTGAAAATACTGTCTGAATACTGAGATGTAATTTTTGAGCTTTTACAGATCTCAAATTATTATAGATATATGTGTCTTCCAATATTAAAAACATCAGGGAATGTATTACCTACATCATTGAGTTCCATCCACTACCACACTGATCTGTGAGAGATGGCAGGTAGAGATTGGAGCTTCTAGTTCAATATTGTCTCTCCAGTATTTAGCACAAATTGATGTTCAGCAGATTCAAGGTTCCAATTAGACAAGAGGAGTATTTTTAAGACCTATTGCATAATAAAGTGATGATAGTTAATATATTATATATTTCTTTGTGAAAAAGTGTTTTGAGATTATAATTTCATTACATTTCTCCCTTTCCTTTTCCCCCTCCAAACCCTTCCATATTCTCCTTCAAATTCACAGTCCCCCATTTTTTTACTAGTTGTAATTGCATGCTGTATATTTAAAAATGGCTAAGAGAATATGTTGCTTTTAAATTTATTCATCTCTCACACAATACATTTCAACCACAGACTCTCCTTCCTCCCCCTCCCCCTTCTCCCCACATCCCTGCCACCCTTCCTTTCTCCAAGATTTACTCCTCCTCTTTTTCCCTCTAGGAAAGAGCAGGCATCTAAGAGATATCAACCAAATACAGCATAACAAGATGCAATAAGGCTAGGTACAAACTCTCATATCAAGGCTGGATGAGGCAACCAGTAGGAAGGGAAAAGTCCTACCAGCATTCAAAAGAGTCAGAGAGACCCCTCCTCCACACATACACATGCACTGTTGGGAGTCTAACAGAAAATCCAAGCTAAAGGAAACAATGGCATGAGTGCAGAGGTCCTGGCACAGATCCATGCAAGCTCTGTAGTTGCCACTTCTAAATGTCTTCATTACCAAAATATGATAAATGCATTAAATGATAGATATATCAATTGATAATATAATTATTCTGTGATATGTCAGAGTACCAAACAAACCACATATGCGTACCACATGTACAAATATTTTTCAGTTAATTTTAAATTAAGAAACAAAGAAGTCAAATAAAAGTCAGACATTGCAGTCATCTATTTCTCTGAAGACTTTCTCCATTACTGGTGATCAAAATCAGAGTTTTGTTCATGCAAGGCAAATACTCTAATCCCAAGCTGTATTTCCAGTCCTGAAGACTGTTTCAATGTATAACTTCACCCTCAATTTCCTTTCCACTACTTTGAATTATTTTTAAGTAAAATTAGATTATTTGTCTTCCCAAGAAACCCAAATGGAAATTATAGAACTAACAAAATACAATAATAAAAAGAAGAAACATGCTGATACACTCAGTAGTACAGCAGAGATGACAGAAAATAGAATCTGTATCTAGTGAAGCTATATCTCAAGAATTAAGGGAAAATAATGAGATTCTCAGTCTAAGGGGGTGGAATATCTTTACTTAGCAGGCATACCCTTGAAAAATGGATAAAGGAATTACTTCTGAAATCCAGAAGATGATGAAAGGAAGGATCTTGAGGAATTAGGAAGAATGAAGGGACAAAAGGAAGGGCAGAAATACTTGTACATACAGATAACTGCTTTAACTCATGAGCTCTCTGCATCATATGTGATGATTGAACAAAACAACATTATACCATTATCTTGTATTTGAGACAGTGACATTTAAATGTGGAGAAGGCAAGTGGACCCAAATGGAAGTGAAATTTACACAAACCACTGGACCTAGTAAAATATTGACACCAGTATTGACAGTGGTTTGATTTCTCTTTTATTTACCAGTGCTGGTATTGAGCCCAGAGTCTTGTGTATTTTAGATGTATCATGGTACTTTGAATCATATCTTCTTATGTAGAGTCCACAACCCAATAACAGCATAGTGCTTGTTTCTTCCCCAAGCACCTGTGGAGCATTGACTAAAAGACACCAAATATTCAGCTGTAAAACCTAAATGTAAAATAAGTGAAATCATGCAAGGCAACCAAATTGTGAGCTAGTAATGAGGGTAGGAGTCTGTAGCTCAGAGGTACAGTGCCTACTCACCATGCACAAGCTGTTTTCCATCTTCAGCACCACAAACAGGTACTGGGATCCCTCAAAAAAGTTTTCTCCAGGTAAAATACTTCTACCAACACTTACTATGTTAAAATACAAAACTGAAAAAAAATTAGAAAAAATACACAACACACATTCCTCTGGTCACCAGATTGATGGCATTATTACCTGTGATGGAGATTTTGGTTCTCTCTACTATATACTCATAAAAGGATGAAAGTCCATAAGAAACCTGGCATCTTTGTACTACTGTGGATATAATTCAGATCTTTCAGTAATTCCATCACTACTCTGCCCCCCAATACCCCCACACAGTGGTCTATGGATAGAACAACCAGCTTGTCCAGGTTTGCCTAGAATTTTCCTAGTTTTGGCCTTGGCTTTGACATCTCCAGTTCTTTAAATAAAGGCTCTAAATTCAAGGAACACTTTTGATCATAGGAAATCTGGGTTGGTTGTTCTCCATATCCAGACCTTTTAGTTTCTCTGGGTAAGACTGTAAGGCACTGTGTATAATATGACTTTTATAGGAACTACCAGTCCAGTGCTATTACCTCACCGTCACCTATGGTTTGATCGTCTTCACGCCAATAACTTGTTGAAAGAAACCCTCTTTCCCATGCCTGTTTTCTGCTCAGGTCTCCTGCATGTTTCACTCTACTCTCTATCACAGAGTCGCTACACAAGATGTGTTGTATTTGTGATGAAAATGTCATCAGAATGTGAGTATGTACTACTAATTATCTGATGATTATAATTTCAGGTCAGGTCAGTATGGTGCAAGTGACCATCCCAGACACATTCGTGAATGTCACTGTTGGATCTAATGTTACTCTTCTCTGCCTCTATACCACCACCGAGAAGTCCCTGGACAAGCTTTCAATTCAGTGGTCTTTCTTCCACAATAAGGAAATGGAGGAGCCAATATCTGTAAGGATTCTCTAATTAAATTATTCCCCCTTAGTAGTTCTCACTGGAAACTGTTGGCATGAGAGTATGAAGGAACAGTGAAGTATGAAGGAACTACTGAGAACAATGACAAAATTGAAGACATGGAGTTTTTAGGTAGCTGTTTAGTGAAGACAGTCATATGACTATGTATATCAGTCATCTCAGTTTTGTATAGTCAGCATCATGTGTGCTAGGTATTCCAGACTAGCCACAGGACTTCTCGTAGGTGAAATAAGCAGGAGCTCTTAAAGGACATTCTACAAATATCTCATTATTTTTCAGAAGATCCCAGTTTACATGTAAATCATAACAGATTTGAAGAGCTCTGCCAAATTTAATAACTGGGATCTGCCGGGCAAGGGATTTGGCACCTTGTTCCTGATTGAGTCTGACAGTTTGAAATCCCCCAGATTGATGGAGAAGGGCCATGGTAGTAATTGAGGGCAGCACGAAGTTAGAAGATAAAGGATGGAAGGGATGGACAAAAGGTTCGGGAGAAGTTGCCAACAGAGGGTAGGTGAGCACCTATGTGAAAGGATGATTCCACACGCAAACTGCCCAGCATCAGATTTTCTTCATTTGGCCTTGAGAGTAATTCCTTTTGAAAATTGTCCCAAGAGCTAAAATTGTATTACATAAAGTTGTGTGTACATCTGTGCACACGTGTATGCAAACTCATAGACCATTCATACCTCCATACATCCCTTGAAGAAAAAGGTCCACAGTTAATGGGTTTTCAAAATAACTCATGGCTCAAAATAATGAAGAGACCAACACTGGTGGTTTGGAATAGCCAGCTGCACCTGAGTTAGGCTTTGCCAAAAAAGGGAGGTTGGTGTAGTAGTAGAAAGATAAGGGAGTGACGCTTAGAAGCAGAAGTGGAGGAGAAGGAAGCCATGAGCTGTGAGGAGCCACTTCTTGGCCAGCTATGCTTCAACTCCTACTGACTCTTTGTAGGTACTGAATTTCTCTACATGAGATTGTGAACATTTCCTTATCAGGAAACATCACCCCCTGGGAGACTCTGTCAGCGCTACCCTGTATTCAGAGTTAAACAGTTTTGTTTAATATTGGTTATGGTAGAAAATATGGGAATCAATCCATGCCTCTCTTCAAAATACAGTAGGATGAAAGTATTTGTGGGAAACGATCTGACATAAGGCATATAAAAACACTTGAAAAAACATAAGTTGCTCCCATTTTTATCCCATGCAAATAGCAGCAGCAGCAGCAGGAAGACTATCAGAAGAAAATAACAACCAATTTCTGTTACCCAAAATATCTGGACATGTTTATGTCAACTAAGAAATAATTGCTTTTCCCCACAGGTTGTTTTCACTAAGATAATCACATGATCTCTTCTTTTTAAACTTTGATTTCTTAGGAGTCTTTTCAACACGTTGTTCATACACTTGAAGTCCTGCTTAGTTTTTCAAGTGGTGGCTTTAGCATCTTTTTGGGATGTCTTATGCTCAGTTCTCAATTCAAGATGTCCTCCACTTTCTGGAGACCAGGCCAAGTGAATCTGAGCTCAAGAGTGCAAATTCCCCACTTTGCATCCTCTGATTCTGGCATCTATAGAACCATCTCTTGATTGAACTCTAGCCACGAGGGGAGAATTATGACTAGCAGTGAACTTTTCTCAGGAAGAGACTGCAAGGGGAAAAGCTTTAGGCAATTAGAGTGAGTGTGGCTTGAGCTCAGGACTTCTCTTCGATGAACTTAAAAAAACCCTCTATTTACAAGTGTTTGATGAATTGATTCTTTCCTTGCCAAATCAAATGAGGTCGGTTCTCCTGAGCTGCTAGATCGAATGAAAAATGCTTGAAACCTGTGCAGTGCCCAGGCTGAGGAAGAGCAGGCCTCCTGGAGGAGGATGATGATGAAAAACACTTGCCAAAACACAGTTCCTTGTCTTGTTTTCCCATTCTGTTTCAGCTTACCTACCCTTGCCAGCTCCCCATCACAGCCCTCTTTTAGCTTCTACTTCTAGATAACTGGATTTCCTCTCCTCCCCTTCCTTCCCTGTCCTCTCCTCTCATGTCATGCATACGTGGGCTTTTCCTTGGGATCAGTCCCAGTAGAAACCTCTGGATAGATGTCAATTCTGCCTTCCTAGTTGCTGGCTTGATTACCCTAGACAAGTCACTTGACTTTTTAGAGATCCAGTTTTCCCTCTTGTAAAACGGGGGGTACCCACCTTGCTGACAGCTTGAATGAAATGATTGAATGAGATGGTTTTTGTGGAACACAAGGAAGACTTCTAGTGAATATGAGCTATTATAATTAACATCACCATTCATAAGATTTATTTTGCAAAATTATCTCACCCATGCCCCAGCTATATTGGAGGGAATAGAGAAAACAGCCCAACAAGATACACTTAATCTAACTGTATAACTCAGCCGAGACAGAGTCTAGGGATTTCCTGGTCTTGGGCCCCCAGTTGCTCTTCCTACCAGATTCCTAGTGATTGGAGGGGGAATCCAGACCCTTTTCTCTGCTACCTCTTATTCCTATGAAGAACTCGTTCAGCTAAGACTTTGCAGACATCCTGGGTTGAGATTGTAGTTTTCAAAATAGAATTTAGCTTTCATTCATGCACCTTCTTTGCTTGAGCATTTCCATGAATTCAAACTTCTGGAGAACACACTGTAAGTTCATCTAGGGAATGCTGGGGTAGGGGATATTTTGCAAAGGTTGAGATGGCTAAGCTTGAGACACAGCTCACTTGGTATAATGCTTGCATGAAGCCCGGAGTTCAGTCCCTAGCAACACATAAGCAAGGCATGGTAGTACATGCCTTTACTACTAAAACTCAGGGGGTGGAAGGAGGAAGATCAGAAAACCAAGATAATTCATGGGTTTCTAACAAGTTCAAGGCCAGCCCGTGATACAGGAAATCTCTTCTCAAGCCTCCCCCCCCACTCATGTATATATAATAGAGACTACTGTTTCTAGGACATTGTGTGGTATATGGGAGTAAAGTGTTACTAGTCTGACCACTAAGTGGTTTAATTCAGCATGTAGGTTGATATGGCAATATAGCATGTAGCATTCAGCTCTCAGATCCACTCATTTCTGCTCAAACACAGCATGGCTCGCATCCCAAAACTGAGGGTATGGAGGAAAAGGCAGTCAGTCAGTGTCTAAAAATGGTGCATGCAAGAGACGCTCGGGGAAGATGTAGCTGGACCTCTCAGGTAAGAAAACCCATTGGTGTACTACTAGACCCCTGCACTAATTACAGTCTAGGATATTAGACTTGCCTTAGGAGTGGGATGGAAGGGTTTCTGTATGATAGCAATAGAGATTCATGTAAGCTCTATATAACTGGGGAAGGTTGTATTGTTGTGGTTTGGTTTTAAAGACAGGGTCTTGCTCTAGAATGAAGGCTGGCCTTGGACTTAATATTCTCCTGCCTCAGCCTATAAGTACTGGGATGTGTATTGTTTGTGTTAATAAAAACGAGAGAAGTATGGGCTTGATAGATGGCTCAACAGTTAAGAAAGCTTGCTACAAGTGCAGAAACTTGAGTTTGATTCCCAAAAAAGATGTTACATGGCTCACAATTGCCTGTAACCCAAAGCCTGTGAGATCCAACGCCCCTTTCTGGCCTCCTTGAGCTCCTGCACTTGCACACGCACAACCACACATAGGTATACATTCACACATAAAAATACATTTATAAAAATAAAATAAAACCTAGAGAGTTTTTTAGTTTTCCCTTCTCATGTCCATGCCTGGAATTCTTAATCCCCCTCCAAAAGACTCCCAGGCCTATAGCTGCTCTGACCAGGCTAGTGGCCAGCTTTTGCCCCGTGTCTATCTTCCTCTCTTCAAAACCATTGCATTAAAAAGCAATTGACAGACACTTCGCCCCTTCTTAGAATTGGGGACAAAACTCCCATGGAAGGGGTTACAGAGACAAAGTTTGGAGCTGAAACGAAAGGATGGACCATCCAGAAACTGCCCCACCCAGGGGTCCATCCCATAATCAGCCACCAAACGCAGACACTATTGCATACACCAGCAAGATTTTGCTGAAAGGACCCTGATATAGCTGTCTCTTGTGAGGCTATGACTATGCCTGACAAACACAGAAGCTCACAATCAGCTATTGGATGGAACACAGGGCCCCCAATAGAGGAACTAGAGAAAGTACCCAAGGAGTTGAAGGGGGCTGCAACCCTATAGGTGGAACAACAATATGAACTAACCAGTACCCCCAGAGCTCGTGTCTCTAGCTGCATATGTAGCAGAAGATGGCCTAGTCTGCCATCATTGGGAAAAGAGGCCCCTTGGTCTTACAAACTTTATATGCCCCAGTACAGGGGAACACCAGGGCCAAGAAGGGGGGAGGAGAGGAGGGGGAGGGTATAGGGGACTTTGGGGATAACATTTAAAATGTAAACAAAGTGAATACCTAAGAAAAATTGGGAATTTTTTAAAAAGATGATAAAGTCCTTTAAAGAGAATGAATAAAACCCTTAAAGAAATATTAATGGCATGTCTGTATTCCAGACAGAGCAGCCATGTTGCTGGATCAAAATTCTCCTACAATGGAACAAATACTTTTTTGGAAAAAAAAAAAGCAATTGACTCTGAGGCCCAGTGTTTCCCAGGACCCAGGGCCATATACTGTGGCTCAGTGTCCTCTCTAGGGAAGTCCCTTTGGTGCATGGAAACTGCTCTTTCCATAAGCCCTCTGATCCTGAGGACATAGTGTCCATTTGGTCTTCTTTTCAGAAATGTCCTGTGTCTAAAAATATGGACAGCTTCACTCCATCCCTCAGAGGATAATCTCTGAAAATGTACCTGGTACAAGCAGACTAATCAGGAAAATTTGGGAAATCTGGTACCTCTCTGTCCATAGATGCTTCCCTTTTTTGTCTGCATTATTATTGCTAAAACCAGAGACAACACTTACCCATGGACAAAATGCACAGTGACACTGCTTAGCGTGGCTTTGTTAGACAACTACAACACGTATAATAGAAGAAATCCTTCACCATTCTCCTATCCACAACATGTCTCCAATTTGGACAACTCCTTCCCCAGAATTGAGTGACTTCATATTTTTTGGCTTCTTACATTTTTAAACCTGTTCTGTCCTCTGTAGGTAACATTATTTCCAATGTTTCTGCAACCTCTAGGGGAGGTGCTTCATTATTTCAGGGGAATTCAATAATTGAGAGGGCATTGATTTGATTTTTTTTCCAGACTTGGAGTCCTTAGTGACCTTTGGTGGGCGCTGGCTAGAGATGTTAAATGCTCTGCAATCCATGCAACAGAGCCACCCAACAAATTGACCAAAGTGCTACTGTTGCTATCAGAGAACCTTACAAATCACCCACCCCTTCATACTAATGCGGAGCTATTCTGGGCTTCATTTCATCAGTTGAAGAAGTGTACCCAAGCAGGGAACTTCCATGATTTTATCCAAAAAATAGTCACTCAAATGGTGGACATCTCAAGCAAATAGCAGAGAGTCTGTGTGTGTGTGTGTGTGTGTGTGTGTGTGTGTGTGTGTGTGGTATTCTATTTCTATTGTGTATAGCAATAGCCTCCGTAGCATGGACCTGAGATATTTCTGGGCCTGAAGCCCTTTGCCACTTTCCAACCCATGTCTAGCTGCTTTAGGAGCAAAAGCGAGGAGCTGGAAGAGGGGAAAAGGAAAGAATGTGCGGTTTAGCTGTGGAGTCCCAGGCTTCCATATCTCCCAAAGGAACCTGGAAAGCAGTTCTGGAAGCTAAAGGCATTTAGTAAATCCCAGTCTGCCTTAAATGGAAAGCAGATGGGATCCTTTCACGCCCTCTTGCTTACACATCAAGCCTCTAGTTTGAGAGCAGTGGTACAAAATTTGAGGCAACAACTGGCTACCAGCTGCACAGCCTCGTGTGACTAGAAACTTGGCCTCAGAGGCAGAGGAAAGCTGCTGAGCAGAGAGAGGAGGGCCTACAGCGCAGCTGGAGAGCTGCTGGAGAACACAGAGCGCATCATGTGGCACAACTGTCCGGCATAGAAGCACCAGACCAGGGAACTGCAGGCAGCGGCTGGCACGAGGGCGAAAGGGAGCCTGGCATCCACAATGGAATGGTCCCAAAGGGGATGGTAAATCATCCCCCTTGTCTTGGGCAGGACTGAGAGCGCTCTCTTAAGGCACACTGTTGGCAATCCTCAGGCTTGGATTCCAGGTCTGACTGTAAATTGATGGTGTGAACTTGGGAAAACTCACTTCCTCTCTTAGGGCCTCAGCGTCGTCTGTAATAGATGAGAAGGAATCAGAGTTTGCAAACTGGGGGCTTCTGGGCCTGGTTTGGCCAACAGCTGTATTTGGGTTGGCTAGGCCAGCACTTTGTTTCCACAGGCTATGCCAGCTCCTCGGTAATAAATACCATGGTCCCCTCTGGCTTAATTAAACCTACCTACCCATACTTGTAGACCCTGCCCCAGCTTGTTCTCATGTTTCCAGTGTCCAGACAGCCCCTGACAGCTCCTGAACTTCTGTGACAGGAACTAAGTGATCTCAAAGAGGATGTAATAACTAATAGGCTCTTGTGACTCTACCCTCCAGCCACCAACAAAGAGAACAGGAAGAGGAAATGTTGAGAGAAAGCAGGATTTTCAGTCATGATTGTGGCATAGGCAGCAATGGGTATAATTTTAACAAGTACACTTTAGGAAACATTGACAAGGATTTTCTTAAAGCAGGACTCTACTCATCCCTGACAAGGATGTGGCCTGTTGAATACATGAGGCTTTTCCTTGGCTTCATTTGCTCTTGCTCTGATCTCCAAATTGACTATATATATATATAGGGTTTTTGTTGTTGTTGTTTTGTTTTGTTTGTTTGTTTGTTTGATTTTTAAGTATTACTCTTTTGTGGAAAGTGAAACCAACTCGTAGAGTGGTTATTAGATAAACAGTTTGGAGAAAACATTCTTTTCATGTTTTCTTCCCAAGGGTAATGATAACATAGTGGGCTTGCCCAAGCAGAAAGCCCCTTCATCTGCATGACTGGCTAACACTTGCAACTCTCCTCCTCAGACAACGGCCTGAGTTCCAGGTCTCTTGTCTCATCCTTTTAGTGTCTATTGTCTGTGAGGGAAATATTGATCAAACTGCAGTGGAAGGAGCTGGATGGAAGGGATGATGGATAAGTTACATGTCTGAGACCTCATTGTTTATTTGCCTGCCACTTCCCCCTTGATTCAGGTCCCACTGGGAGACTTTTACAGTTGCTTCTCTCCATTTAATTTTTTTTTCAAATTTTATTATTTTGTTGTTTATTAAGACAAAGTTTCCCCTGTAAGTTAGCCTGGCTGTGTACTTGTGATCGTTTAGATTCCAAGCATGTATGACCTAGTCCTTGCCTAAAAGGTCCTCTTGAAGGCTCATCTCTGCATAATCAAGGTCCTTTCACCTAACCTCTCTAGAACTTTCTGTGGCAGGATTGATGGATGTTGCATCTTATTGTGATGTCATCAAACATCATAATTCGGGGCTGAACTGTTTCTTCTTGGGAGGAGAGGTACTGGCCAGAGGCACAGGTTGTAAAGGGCTGTCTTGATGGCAGTAGGCTGGGTTCCATGTAAGATACACCAGGATCTCATGCTACCCACTAGTAAGTAAATAGATGGGGTGTTGCCTGTCAGTGTAGTAAAGTCTTTTGAGAGGTTAAATGTACACCTACCTCATTTGAATACCTTGAATTGTTCTGGTAGCTTTCTGGTTGGTCAAACACTGCTCTGGTTTAAGTTGGGGCAGGGTGTAGCATAAATGAATGAACTATAAGGTATCACGTGTAGGGCATAGAATAATGTTAGAGAAAACAATGGAGAGATGAAATTGTTTGCACTTTGTCATTTATTTGTTTATTTATTTATTTGAAATTTCCCTTGTTGGTCTTGCTTTAAAATATATTGCCCCAGCACTCGGGAGGCAGAGGCAGGCGGATTTCTGAGTTTGAGGCCAGCCTGGTCTACAGAGTGAGTTCCAGGACAGCCAGGGCTGTACAGAGAAACCCTGTCTCGAAAAAAAAAAGAATGATGATGGTTTGTTAATAAAATATATTGCCTTTCTGCACAGAGCTGGAAAGGCACATTTGAGTTCCTCAAGACACTATCACTAGCTTCTTTTTTCTGAGTCTTTTCTCTTTTTAAGAGATTGATTAGGTAAAGACCTCTGGGCAAGGAATTAGGGCAACTCCTTCTCCTTCTGTTTAATTGGCTTTGCTTGTGTGTCACCATTTTTATTCCACTGAGGGTGGAACATAGAAGACCATCCATGCTAGGCAAGTTCTCTACCATTGAAAGCCCACCCAGCCCCTCAGCTGCTGATTTTGTGCCATTTTTTAAAACCTCCTTTGGCTTAAGTTTCTTCTATAAAGTGAGGCTAATGAATTAAATGAGCCAGAAGAACCATCTAGAAGATTTTATGAAAATAACTTCTCATTAGATGAAAGCAATCCCAGTTTATGGGACATACATTGAAATCACTGAATGACACATATTTATATTCATTTAGCAAACTGTGTACACAGAGTATGCATATTGGGAAGGGAACTCAGGTCTTATTACCTAATCTAGTAATTCTCAAGTTGCAGTCACTCATGCCCCAGCCTCATAATTTTTTTTTTCAGATTTGTGTATTCCCAGAACTTTTCTTTTTAGTTAATAGTTTCTATACTGACTGGGACTTTTAAAATCTTAAAACCTTAATGTCACCTAAGCAGCAATATCCATAAAGTTACATATTTGGCATGCTAGATGTGTTTCTTTTCAACATTAAAATTAGTAGGCATTCATTTAGATATCACTGAAAATCGATGTTTTACTTTGGAACACATTGCTCTGGCTCCTTGTTCACAGGTGAAAACTAAAAGGTTAGACAGATTAGCTATCTTTGCTTCTTATCACTCAGCAAGTTGCTATGGAGGCATAGCTAGGGGACACCTCATGTGACCACATCACAGTCAGAGGCAGAGTTGTAGGCCAACCTAGATTATGTGACACCTAGACCAGACTTCTCTGTACCACATGATTCTTATCCCATGGTTACCACTGATACCTAAAATACATGCTATTTAATGGAGATGGGAGTAGAACTCAGGTCTTTCTTAAATCCAATTAATTGGTTTTTAATTGGAAAATTTACTTTTTAAATAATTTTGCTATATGATAGTATCTTTTGTTATGTAAGTTTGGTATATGTGTACTGTATTACAGCAATAGTCTCCCCCCAACCTCTCCCACATCTTCCCTTTCCCCCTTGGTCCCTCTCAAATTCATGGTGATTTTTCTCTCATAATTATATATGAATAAATAGATAAATGCAACACACTGAGTCCATGTAGTATTATAATATGTATATAGTTTTAGAGTTGGCCACTTGATATTAAATAACCAATTAGAGGGCTCATTGTGGGGTGGAGGGTCCTGATTCTCCCTCTTTCAGTAGTCACTAAGTCCTTGAAGCTCTTCTTTGTATATTTTGATCATATTCACCCCATGTCCACTTTCCCAGATCCACCACCTCCTTCCCTAGCCACTCCATTTTGTGCTCTCTCTTTTTTTCTACCCATCAAGTCCAGTTTGTACTGTCAACATGTTCTTGATGTGGGTGACCTTCCACTGGAGTGTGGTGGACTGACTTATCAGAGACAGTATTCTTAAAACTGATTCTCCTTCTGCCAGCAGCCATCAGTTGCCAATTGCTTGTGGACTAGGGGTGGACTTCATACCCCCTTTTCTCTCCATGCTGTGATCTGGTATTTCTTGAGCATGTTTGAGAGGGTTTTAAAAAGACAATCTTGTTATCTAACTTAGGTGGTTCTCAAAATCATCATGCTCCTGCTTCAGCTTCCCAAGAGAATGAGACTTTAGGTTTATGCCACTGATTAACTTAAATCCAGTATGTTGTAATGATGCCAAACAAAATGAATCCTGTCCCCTCAGATGTCATCTGAAGTCCTTAGTTCCACTGTTTGACATAGAGAGGTAGCTAAAACAGAGCAGGTGCACTGTTGGCCTTTTGCCAGTTTATGTGGATTTATCCTACCACTAGGAAAGAATGAGACTAAATGATTTCTCAAGGAATATTCTACCTTAAAGTTTTATATTTCTAATAAACAGAAAAAAATCCAGGTGTGCTTATCTAAAAGTGTGTGCATGAAAGGGACACGAACATTTAAACTTCTAGGAAAAGCGGTCTCATTGGGCAAATGTGAATTGGAAGTCCATAAAGTGGTAAATATCTCTTGAGATGTATCTTATCTGCCGTTACATGAAGAGCTTCTACCGGGTAGACTGAGCAGGTGAGTGTCATGTTCTCCAAGCCCAAGGTTAGAAGTTAAATCCTCTGAACTCCAATTGTCCGCTCTTCTGCAAACTAAGCTTAGCAGTTCCTGCCCTAGTGACATCACTGAGCTGTTGGGAGGCAAATGAGGAAATGGCTATCAACAACAGTCAGAAAGTTAAAATCCTCACTAAAGTTCCCAGGAACACATGTAGAAGGGACTTCCTGGTAGCTTATCCTCATCCTGGATACTCTCGGGTTCTCATCTGAATGATTTTTCTATCCTAGATCTATTACTCTGAAGGTGGACAAGCTTCAGCTATTGGGCAATTCAAGGACCGAATAATTGGAGCTACTAAGCCTGGTAATGCATCTATCACCATATTGCATATGCAGCCAGCAGACAGTGGAATTTACATCTGTGATGTCAACAATCCTCCAGATTTTGTCGGCAAAAACCAAGGCCTCCTTGATGTCACTGTCTTAGGTATGGACACTATTTTATGCCTTTTCTTTTCTTGAAGCACCTTAGGACAGTGAGTGAGTCAAGTCCCTGGGCTACAGTATCAATTATATCTCTGGGGTTAATGGTCCTTCCTGATCCATTTATTATCAGAGATGGTTTTATTTAATTTAACAGCATTCCAACTCAATCCATATAGTAATACCTAAAAATTACCATATAAAAGATATGGTACCAGATAAAAGAGGCCACTAAAATGACAGGGTAAATAACAGAACTTCTATGCAGCTATAGCTCAGAAGAACACAGTGAGCTACCAAGTGATCACCAGGGACTCTTTCAGGAGGAACTTGTACTTAGAGCCACACTTAGCTACTAGAAACAGCTGTCAATCTATTTATTCCCCTTTTCACAATGAAATAATTATTTCAAACAGAAGAGTCCACTTTTTAAATCTATCTGTCTGTCTGTCTAGTCATTCATTTATTTATCATTATTTTATATTTTGTTTCATTTTGTCTTGAGGCAGAGTCTCCTGGATCCATAGCCAGCCTTGAGCTTGCTATGTCACATACTATGATCTTGAATTTTGATTAAGGGGGTGGGGCTTCCTTTCTAAAATGCTAAAGCTATTTGGAAAAATAATACTTGTTAAGTCATTATAAGAATTAATTTGGGGGCTGGTGAGATGGCTCAGTGGGTAAGAGCACCCGACTGCTCTTCCGAAGGTCCCGAGTTCAAATCCCAGCAACCACATGGTGGCTCATAACCATCCGTAACAAGATCTGACTCCCTCTTCTGGAGTGTCTGAAGACAGCTACAGTGTACTTACATATAATAAATAAATAAATCTTAAAAAAATACTGTTTAAAAAAAAGAATTAACTTATGATGAACACATATTTATTATATGACATAGGACAAATCATATCTTCTCTCAGAATAGACTTGGAAAAGTCCATATATTCAGGATTTATGGTACCCCTCCTTTGTGCACAGAACAATAAGCTTAGTAGTGATGGAGAAATAGCTTTTGTCCTTGAGATCACACAATGTTTGTTGTTGTTGTTGTTGTTGTTGTTGTTGTTGTTGTTATTTGTTTGGTTGGTTGATTTTGAGGGATCATTCCAACTTTGGAGAACACTAAAGACCTAGTTGCAGAGTGTAAAGAAGAAAATATTAGAGGGAGGGAAAGAAGGGCTTGAAACACTTACAAGTAGCCCCAAATGGAACTGGTCTAGTTGCCGTTCCTGTTTTGAGTTTGAGTATATGCATCATAGGAAAGGAGACCCTAGGCCAAATGACTGACTATGTAGTTGAGGGCCTTAAAGAAGCAGCAAATGGCAACAAGGTGCACAGCTAAAAGAACTATCCACAGTTGTCTTGCTACCCATGTGATACTCAAAGAAACCAATTGATGCTTACTGTGAACTCTGTCATTGCATCTACTCTCCTGAAAAAGAGGGACATGTTACCCAGGAGGTAATGGTTTTTTTTTTGTTGTTGTTGTTTGTTTGTTTGTTTGTTTGTTTTTATTAGATATTTTCTTCATTTACATTTCAAATGCTATCCCAAAAGTCCCCTATACCCTTGCCCTGCCCTGCTCCCAAACCCACCCACTCCCGCTTCCTGGCCCTGGCATTCCCCTGCTCTGGGGCATATAATCTTTGCAAGACCAAGGGCCTCTCAGGTAATGTTTAAGAGTGGTTTCTCAGTCAGTTGTGTTTTATTATGCTGAGCCTTGTGCTAGGCATTAGGGTATAGGACTAGATGAACCCATTCCTAGAACAGTTGCAAGTCAGAAGATTAGTCATAGGGATGGGGGAATATAATGTAGCAAGAATGCCAGAAAACATGAGACTGGAAATGAGAAAACTTGGGTTCTAGAAGGCCTTTCTCTGTTCTCAGTAACCTCACACAATATAGTCCATCATTCCCTGGCCACTGTAAGACAGGTTTTAAGTCTGTCTCCTTTACTGATTTATTATGAGAATTCAATTAGGTGCTGGGGATTAAAGGGCCTTTTAATGTTCAAGTAATTTGAGGGATTAATCCTCTAATGATTTTCTGTTGCTGCTATGTCTCTGCGGTGATCTGAGCAGAAGCAATTGTCAAGAAAAGGCTTCTAAATAGCCCTGAGCTAAGCTACACAGGAAGGTTAATTTTCTTAAATTTGAAGTTCAGAGGATTCCCAGTGAATTTCCACAAGCTAAGGCTACCTTAAGCTAGATTTTGGTTGGTTTGTTGCCCTATGAGTCTCTGAGTCATTGCTATGTCTTTGTCATAATTTCCATGAAGCAGCCAGAATCCATAAACTGAAGATGCTGAACAATCTAAAGATTTCCTTATCTAAAAACAGTAAAATATTCTATTTTTATTAATAAAAAATTATCCTATGATTTTCAACCTTCCAGTAGTAGTGATAGTAGATTACCTCTAAAATTTCAAGTCAGTTTGCAGTTCTCAAATCCCATTGCATATGAACAACACCCTGACTGGTCCTGGGTGAAATAGAGATGGGTGAGTTAGAGAGACCAGCCGGGCAGGAGAATTATTGATACTCCATTAAAGATGGCTCTTCATAGCACTACATTAAAAAATACCACTTTATTATAATGAACTCACAAATAAAAGTGCCCATATCTAGATTATGGTAACCATTCACATAAACACTTGCCCAGGCTAAACCCATGGGGCTTTGCTTAGGCCTTTCTCCTCTCACTGTCATTTATATTATTATGAACTTGATTTGCTACAAAAAAGAAAAATATCTAGGAGAGTTGAACATAGGAAAGCAATTAGCTTTATATTCTCTTTGGAGAGTCATGTGTCCTTATGCCTGCATTCCATCCCTTCTGGTCACCTAATAGTGCCATTTGTGGTCTCCTTTCTAAATGTTACACTACACCCATGTGTATGATATGCAAAATGTTAGATTATACCCCTAATGTATATGTTCATGGGTAAACAGCTGTGATGGTAGGTATAGTATAGCAATGCATCTTTGAGGGACATTTATTGTCCAACATGGCTAACAATTCTGTGTATTTACTTTGCATTCATGAATTTCTTAAAGCCTGAGAACATGTTTCAGTTACTGTTCTAAGCAATGGAAATAGTAAGATGTCAAAGATAGGGTCGCAGTCCTCCAGAAATCCAATCTAGTGAAAAAGACAGATTGCAAAAAAGCTTTCAATGGGTGTTTTGAGGGGAGAGCTGTGACAGCACAGGGATGGGGTGGGGAGTAACTTCAGAAGGGGAACTAGAGAAGGCTTATCAGGGAAAGAGACTTTTGTGCTGGCCAGGGAAGGACACAAGAGTGTGAGCACAGGCTGAAGTGGCAGGTTACAATTCACACAAAGAAAGCAGAAGTGAACAAAGAAGCAGGTGGTTTGGCGGATGGCCATTTGTTTAAGAGATTTCCATTAGTTATGACAACTTGGGAAAATCAATCTCTCATCCCAGATCAACTCGGAATAATTATTATGTGTACATTTGGAATGAACACCATCTCCATTCTGCAGTTTGCCACATGAAAATTATTAATTTAGAGGAGCTTTGTGAACACATCAAAGCATTCTCATTTTTCTCTTGAGATGAACCTTTTTCTTCCATCCCAATTCTGATGAAAGCAATAAAGCCAAAGGGTAGATCAATGACTTTGTCAATAAAACATTCTAGCTCTTTTGGGGACTTTAACTGGATGAAATGTCAGCTCAATTCTGATTCAGTAGTTTTAGAAGATATATAGGTTTACAGCTTGCCTCAAAATGAGTCACCTAGTGTTTTGTTAATAATAAAAAGAGAGAGATAGAAGGAGAAAAAGAAGAGGCCCAAACTGGGTTTGAATTTGGGATCAATGAACAAGTGCCAGTTATTCTAGTTTGCTGTCTATAATCTAGTCCTAGTGCTTGACTTTTTAGTGATGAAATACCCACATTTCATTGTTCAGATTGCTTTGTTCTAATACAGGGGCTATTTTTTTAAGACACTAAGCCTCATCATAGTTGAATGATAGGGTTAAATGGCCTAGGTTAAGGTAAATCAAGTTTTTCTAATCTCAGAAAGCCATTGATATGGAAGAGAGGATTGAAATCTAAATAGAACATATTCTAAAACAGAAGATAGTAGTTTTCAAAGACTAGTGAAGCAGTGTGAAGAGTTGTGTTTATACACATCTATCTTCTTTGTGTGTAACAAGGGTTTGAGTCTGAGACAGCTTACCAGACCAGAAGCTTATAAAAGATTGATTTCAATAGCAAAAAAATTAGTCTAATCCACAGCCATCACTAATTCCATGTACAAGTCCCTTTTTATGGTATTTTCACTTGACCAGCTAGAACTTAGACTGTTTCTTATTTATATTTTACAGATGAGTCAAACTGAGGTTTAGTTTCAATTAAGCAACTTGCCCAAATATCTATTATGTAAAGTTGTAGAGTTGGCTTTCTGAGATGGGAAAAACTTGATTTACCTGCATTAATGTAGGCCATTTAACCACACCATTTAACTATGACTAGGCTTAATATGTTTTTAAAAATGGTCCAAATGTTATAGCCCCTGTATCAGAACAGAGAAATTTGAACAATAAACTGTGGGTATTGGATCTAGCTCTGTGATCCTGTGTCCAGTGAGAACAAAAGGCATGAATAGTCTAAAGCATTTAAAATGTAAATTTCATAAGTTTGAGAGTGTTAACCATTAGAAGGATAGCTTTTATAATCCAATTTAAGATAAGGAAAAAGAGCTAGGTATGGTAACATATGCCTGCAATTCTAGCACTTGAGAGGTAGAGGCCAGATGATCGTGAATTGAAGGTTTATCTTCAGCCACATAGCAAAGTGATCTTAGGCTACATGAGACCTTGCCTCAAAAGACCCACAAACCAACCAACCAACCAACCAACTAACCAACCAAACGTAAAACAAAAGGATGACTGTTAACTGGAATGTGTAGAATTTATGATCATTATCTGTGTATGTCACTTAGGACAGAGTGAGTGACACGAAGTAAGGAGGATGGGAAGATTGTGACTCACAGCTATCTACAGAACATCTCCATCCAAGTGCTGTCATAAATAGCTGAAAAGTCAGCATGTAGCAAATGGCCTCCAGTGTCACTCTTCCTTTTCATCCCTTCCTCTAAAACTTATTCTTCAACCTGAATTCTTTATCTCCGGCGGCAGCACTGATCATGGACCCAGAGGCAGAAGCTGGGAACTAACCATAGCTCTTCCCCTCTTTGTCATCCTCTGTAACTGGCTGACCACTCCTGTTGACTCCATTTTCTTAATACCTCTTGAATGGCTTTTTACTTGGCTCAGGAACCCTTAATATCTGAGAGCTCCGTGTGAGGTATTAGAAAAATCATTATCCCTACCTTTCCAAAACTCCTTCCATGGTTTCCCTGTTCCCAGTGCAAAGCACATATAATACAGAGCCCTCCTAAGTGCTTGCTGAGTGACAGAAAGATTGCAGCATCATATAGCACATATGCAAAATGGGCTTCTGCTGAGGAGAAACACAGACAAATTCAAAATCTCCCAGCAAGTTTGGGTCACTATAGATGAATACATAAAAAACAAAGGAATAGAGAATGTAATGTTGATAGAATATTTTAAAATTTATTTTCTCAAAAGGGCTCTGTTTTCATTTAAGACTGCTTTTAAAATATAAGCTATGTTTCTACTCAGAGTTTGCTTGCATTTGGCTGTTTTAATAAAGGCATATTTTAGGATACAATGAGGAAATGCATGGTTATAAATCCGGGGAAGAGGCAGACAGAAGAGACACTATTTGAATCTTAATGGGCTCCTGACTAGATGGCTCTTGCAGCTGAAGTGCTCTACCCCCATCTGGTGGTACAATTAGAAAACTGTCCCCCGAAAAAACCCTTTTTAAAGGCTAAACTAAATAGACTAAATAAATGTATCTTCTGTTGGTTTGTGACATAAAAGTGAGAAAGTGACTGCAATGGTCACAGACTGCCATTTTCTTGCAGGAATCTTAATCTTTGACTTTGCCTTACAGTCAAACCTTCCAAGCCCTTTTGTACCATCCAAGGAAGACCAGAAGCAGGCCATCCTATTTCCTTGTCTTGCCTTTCTGCCTTTGGAACA
Source organism: Mus pahari (assembly GCF_900095145.1). NCBI lineage: Eukaryota > Metazoa > Chordata > Mammalia > Rodentia > Muridae > Mus > Mus pahari. The sequence goes on from NC_034613.1 coordinate 119,737,667, forward strand.
CCATCTCCTTTGTATTACTGGTATAAGATTGAGGGGAACACCATTGTGCCAGTAAAAGAAAGCTTCAGTGAGTAGCGCCTTTCAGAACTTCTGGATTGGACTGGTGTTTGGGTTGCCTAACAGTATGTGCTGTTCATTGCTCGTCTGAAGTGCTCAAACATTTCTTCCCTTGATGTCACAGTGTGTATGTGTTTGTGTGTATGTGGGTTGCTGATGTGCTTAAAATGATGCCTGTCTCCTAACATGATGATTGTGACATGTCTATTTCCCTGAATGCAGAATTCATCTGAGAGGTAGTTAGTTGGGGAGGGTCTGTGTTGTTGGGCTACTTTTAGAGTATGTCAAGAGACTTCGTTGGATCTTATCCATCAGGAGAGGCCCACTGTAAGAAAGTAGCTTGGAATTAAGCAATGTAAACTGAGATGACAAGAGATCTTAAACATCTGTTTCTTGGTTTTGACAGACTCAGCCACTGGAGTTTTTGTTATTGGAAATCTAACAAATTTTGAAGAAGGTTATTACCAGTGTACTGCCATCAACAGTCTTGGCAATAGTTCTTGTGAAATTGACTTAACATCTTCACGTGAGTTGACCATATAGCTTTCGTACTTTATCCTTGAATCAGTTGAGCACATTTACTAGGAGCTCCCTTTAGTCCTTCTTGCCTCTCTAGAGATTCTGTATTTTAGTGGTAAGTTGATATGATGAATGGCCATCCCAGTCTCTACCATCTACATAATATATTCATGAACTCCTTCACTAAGTAGTTTGCTTAAGCATCACACAATCATTAGAAAGTAGGCATTCTTGTATGATAAATAAAAACAGTGGTGTTATTAACAGTCTAGGATGCTCTTTCTTATGTAACATTTTGGCTATCTTTGTCAAATTTACAGCTTACAGACTTCCTGCTTAAGATCAGGTGCTAAAAAACTCAGGGAAATACATGAAGATAAGGCACAAGCAGAACTTTCTGACAAGGACTTTGGTAGCCCAGGAAATAATAGCAAGAACAGATAAATGAGCTTGCTCTTGTATGAAATTTAAAAGCTTTTTGTACAGCACAGAAAATAACGAGCTGAAATAAGATGCAGCCTAGAGAATGGAAGGAAATGTTGTCCAGCCATTTAGCCCACTGAGGATTGATACCCAGAATAGATGAAGAACTTTAAAAAAAAATCCAGGGATAATCCAATCAATAAATAGGTAGATGTTTTGTACAGACAAGTCTCAGAAGAATTACAACTAGGCAACAAGTGTATGAAAAAAATGTTCAGTGTCTTTTTACCATCAGAAAATGCACATCAGAATTCTGGTGATCTTCTATTTCACCCCAGTTATATAACTATCATCAAGAAATCAAACAAGAAATTTGAGCAAGCTTATGGAGGAAAAGGAACTGCTTCCCACTCTGCTGGTGGGAATGTGAAGTAGAGCAACCACAATGGAAATTGGTATAGAGGATCCTCAAAACAACAACAACAACAACAACAACAACAACAACAAATGTTTATTGTTATTAGAATTAGTATTAAATTACTTCCAAGATCCTTAACTAGGTGCTACATGAGCAATCTCTCTCCCACCATCCCTACCACCCTATTTATGGAAACAGAATAAATACATAGTCAGTCTTATTTTCCCAAAGGGTACACTGAACCTTAGAGAGGTAAATGACTTACCCAAGTTCATCCAGTTACTAACTTGTACAGCTGAGTTGCCTCTAAGTCTCTTCCTCTTGAAAGGCGCTCATTTACTCTCTGATATCCAGGCTCTTAAGCCCTGGCACTGACAAATTAAGTCAAATTCTGAGACAAAACCTTCTAAGGGATGTCTTTTCTAGTCTCTTTGGCATCCCTTGAAAACTCTTAGAACCTTGTTGTCTGTCCTCCATTCTCATATCACTTTCAGCTCTTTCCTGTGACCATCTCCGTTGTCTTTCAGTACTTCTCACTCAATTTGTTTTCTGCCCTTCTACAGCCAGAGTCACCTTGCAGATGTTTGGCCACTTAAGATGAGTACTCTAGTCTTCTTTCCAGTGTTTGCCTGGCTTGCCTGCCTGCCTGCCTGCCTGCCTGCCTGCCTGCCTGCCTCCCTCCCTCCCTCCCTCCCTC
>NC_034613.1:119739820-119750621 GCF_900095145.1 Mus pahari
TTCCTTCCTTCCTTCCTTCCTTCCTTCCTTCCTTCCTTCCTTCCTTCCTTCCTTCCTTCCCTCTTCCTTCTTGCCTCCTTTCCTTTCTCTGCCCATTTCCTTCTCTTCTTTCTCAGTCACCTATTAGATATCTACTATGGATGGTCATAATTGATGAAGAGCCTGAGGTTAAGAAAAAAAATACATCTTTCACTCAAGGAGCTCATCATTCAGCTAGAGGGCAAACAAAAACTGTATGTACTAAATGCTAGAGGATAGGTCCACACAGAGTATATAGGACACCAAAAAAGGAACACTTAGGGTTACAGATCTGGAGCAGCTGAGCTGGCACTTGAAGGTACTAACAAAGGCTATTGTTTCTGTAAAATGGGGGAGACATTTTAAAATGTTGTCCAACAAAGAATCATAGTACGGGTGTTTCCTGAGTTGTGAACAGTATTTAATTTTCATAAATAGAATATTTAATTAAAATTGTGCAATTACAATTTGTAATTGTATTGGGAGAATGTAGTGGGAGATGAAGAGAGCATAGAAATTCAGAAAGGAATAATGAAAGTTGGAGAAAGGGAGGCCATCTGAGAGCAAGCATAATAGAAATATGGAGGCAAGAGTAGCTTTGGAAAATACCAAGAGTGGTCGGAGTGGGTCAAGAGAATGCTGTTTCATTAAAAGTTTAGAGTCATTTAAATTTTAAAATTATTCATGTGTGTTCCTTTTGTTTTATTTTTATTGTCTTATACTTTCACCCATTTATATAATGAATTTTCACACATCCCTATGCCCCTCTCTCACTGCCTCTATCTCCCACTAGAACTAATTTTCCCAACAAGTCCCTCTTCTCCTTCGATGTCTTCTTTAGGTGTGTGGCCTATTGAGTTTAATTAGCATGTCTTGCCTAAGCATTGGTCAAATGACATTCCCTCCTCCAACAACTGCTGATTGCTGGTAGTCTTGCAGGGAGGGGTTGAGCCTCATGGGTCTTTCATTCATCCATGATGAAATGTAAAGGGCTCAATCTTGTTTGATTAGTGTGCAGATAACCACAGCTGCAGGGAGTTCATGAGTGTAGTAGCTATGTCACATCTGGAAGACATCTTTTTGCTGCCCAGCTCCCCATCCTGTCTCTTAACACTCTTCCTACCTACTCTTCTGCTTTATTCCCTGAGACTTAGTGACATAGCTGTTCCATTTAGCATTTCTGAGGCAGGTCTTTCTATGTGTATAGCCCAGGCTGGGTTCAGACTCAGGATTTTTCTGCCTCAGCCTTTGGAGTGCTAGGATCACAAGCTTGCACTGCTGTGCCTGGCTACATGAATTCCTTTATTTATAAGAAGTTGAAGGACTTTTAATGCAAACTTTATTCCTCATTTCAAAATATAAACTGTTGCCCCTTATTTAAGGGAAAATAGACGGGGATGGTCTGGTCTGTGACCCAGACATGTTCTGTCAGAGACAACACCCCTGGGCTTGAAGGTCTGGTGCTCAGCTGGATTGTCTCATACTCATTAAACTTTTCCATAGACTGATGTAATAAACCAGATGTTTGTTTATCCAGATGGCATATCATTTCCCAGTGACAGGAGCAAGGAGTGTGTGGAGAAGCTTTTTAGGAAAGCTTTTCGATTTCACTTAGCCCTGGAAACGCGGATTAAATGTTCTTTCCCGTAACAGACCATGTTTCTGGTTACCAGATTGCCATGACATATCTCTGGTCACATAAATGTACACTGGAAACTTTGTTCCCTAAATACTGTTCTAAAAACAAACCTGCCTGCCAAGTGGGCATAGTTTTCTTCCCTTGTATACATGTCAATGTGAAACTACACAGCCACTTCTTCATCACTAGGAACCTAAGTAGCAGAATTCTAGGGGTTTCTTTTCCCTCCACCTCTGCCTGTCACTTTCTTGCTCCATGAACCTTCCAGGTAGTTCTCACCAGTCTCAAATGCATGTATGTTAGGAGATATGTTCTGATTTCCCTACTATCTATCTGTGCCCTCCAGATCCAGAAGTTGGGATCATCATCGGAGCTTTGGTTGGTGCCCTGATAGGAGCTGCTGTCATCATCTGTGTGGTGTACTTTGCCAGGAACAAAGTTAAATCCAAGCAGAAGAAGAATTTAAATTCCAGCACGGAACTTGAGTAAGCCCCTTTTGACTTCCAGCCACATCTCCATTGTTGTCTTAACCTGAATGCAAGCATTCCTGGGATGGAACTTCCACTAACCTCCCCCTAGGTGCCCCTTTCAGCATGACCTGTCAAGGTTAACTCTCTGCTTGTTCTCACTGTTTTTACCTAAAGCACCATGGTGCCTGTTTATGGAGCCCTGTGTGCTGGACTCTGTTCTAAGTACGGATATTAACTAATTTACTCATCACAAAAAGTCCTTTTAGGTCAGAGACAATGTTTTAGGATCTAATATTTACATGTTTATTTTTATACTGACACAATCATAAACACAATTGTGAATATTTTAATATAACAGGAGACCTACAAAAGCAAAAGTACATAGGGCCCAGGGAAGTCAGAATTTGGTTGGCCTACAGCCTGTGCTCTTACGTACACTGCTATTCTGCAGTGTAGGCGATGCTCATTTACTTGCTCTCCCTTCCCTCTTCCTTTTAAACTTATTTTGATTTGTGTGAGATTATAATTACAACATTTTCCCCTTCTCTTTCTCCCTCCAAATCCTCCCATATATGCTTCCCTGTTCTCTTTCAAATTCATGGCCTATTTTTTTCATCGTTATTGTGTTCATATATGTATATTTATATGCATATATATTCCCAAATACAACCTGATAAGTACGTATACTGTTATCTGTATGCAGATATTCATGGATAAGCCACTAGGTATTAGATAATCAATTGGCGTGCCCTTCCCTGGATTTCCATCTTCTTGGTTCCAAAAAAGGAATCAGGAGCCAAGTACTAAGGAGTTGGAGATAGACACAACTGAGCCACGGATTTGACTCTCAAATATCTTATTAGTTTCTCAGACCTTTTCTTTATTTTAAAAAGATGGTGTGCCTCTCTTGGACTTTCATAATGTAGAAATCAATCCTTTCTAAACTCCAGAACAGACACATCTGGTCTGACAGCAAGTCAAAATATCAGAATGAGCAGATGTTCTAAACCTATGGTTCTCAACCTGTGGGTTGTGGCCCCTTTAGCAAACGGCTATCTCCAAAACTCTTTGTATTATGATCCATAACAGTAGCAAAATTACAACTATGAAGTAGAAACTAAAATAATTTCATGGTTGCAGGTCACCACAAAATGAGGAACTGTATTAAAAGTGTCGCAGTATTAGGAAGGTTGAGAACCAGTGGTCTAGGGCCTATTCAATACTAAAGCTACAGTGTATGGATGGCTTCATGAGAAATTTCCCAGTGTGAATCTTCCCTAATGTTTTTCTGGTGATTCTTTCTTATAGGCCAATGACAAAGGTACACCGTTCCCAACAAAATGAGGCAATTCCAGCTGATGGTGTTCAGCTAGAAGGAACTCTGCCATCTTCCATCCATGCTGGCCACAACACCGAACCTACTACTACTGCAGTCTTGGAGCCAGAATATGAGCCTAATCCCCCACTGGAAACTGCCACACAGCCTGACCCTGAACCAGAGGGTCCAGTGCCAGTGTCAGTGCCTGAGGCAGAAATTCATCCACATCCAGAGCAGGACCCGGAGACAGAGACAGAGACAGAGCCTGAGCCTGAGCCTGAGCCTGAGCCTGAGCCTGAGCTTGAGCCTGAGCCTGAGCCTGACCCCCAGTCTGGAGTAATAATTGAGCCTCTGCGCAAGGAGGGAAAGGATACAGTTAAGGCATAAATAGGCATGGCATTAAGTATGGCAGTTCCCACTAAGGAACCCATTCCTGGCTTTTAAAATTTGGTGGACTTAACCAGCCCCCAGTTTGTCCGTCCATCATGGACAACCCTCATCTAACAACATATTCATTCCAACCATTAATCCAAAATAAAGAAATCAAGGCAACTACAAAGAAATGCTGTGATTTCTGCCTTTTTAGTATAGGGGTTACTTAAAACTGTACTAATATGTAACATAACAAATGAGAAGGCCAAGACAAGTGGTTTATTTCTAATTTACTTGGAAGAGTATTTGCAAAAGTATATTCTGTATTTTATAGTTATTTTTTGTCATGGATCACCTGTAAATATCATAAGATAGGGTTAATTTGATTGAATATTAATTTTATGATTGGTTGTTTTTCCTTTTTTTTTTGTATTTACCACTGAGAAAAAAGTTGGCACCATTGGCCCATAAATTAGAAAAAATAATTTTTCCCAAATAAGGTATGTATCAATTGGTACATACAATTTAAAACTAAGTCTTATAATTTATCATATTAGATCTTTAATAAATCACTTCGGTGTCCAACATTTGAGCATAGCATTTTTATAACTTATTTTTCACTACCAAATGGTGTACAAGAAAACAATTTAGAATAAACTTTTTCTTTGGTGAGCATAAAGTGTTGGTATTGGCGGCGATTTAGAGTATACCTTTGACTAAGCTATGATGTTATTACTGTCGGATGCTATGTGATTTTGGCAGTAGACTGGGATGGTTTTCCAGATGAACACTTTGGTCAATTTTAGATAATCTAAACTGGCAATTTAAATACTCTGTATTACTGTGTCTGTAGTCCATGTTAGTAGAAACATCACTCTTAAATAAATGATAAGCAGTAAGTGAATACATTGATAAAATCCTTCTTTCATTTTAAAAATGCTTTTTAATGATCATATATCACTGATATCCCACTCTGAAGAAATGTACATGGAGATTTACTTTTTTAAACTTATGTAATCAATCATATATGGAATATAATTTTAAGGTTCAATAAATAATCTTTAATAAAATCTCATTTAGTGACTACTAAGATAAATTCTTTAATGAGGAATTTTATTGTCATATAATTTATACACTATAAGCTGTATCTATTTTAACTGTATAATTTGATGAGTTTTGACAGTTGCATACACCCATGAAATTACCATACCTACATAGAAGTTTCCACTATCCCAAAGTGCTTCTTTGTGTTCCCTTTTATAATTCCATTATGCCCTGGACCAAGATGACCACTGATCTGTTTTCCATTTCTAAACGTTAGCTTTTCCTTTTCCTGACCTTTATAAGAACGGTATCCTATAGTATATACTTTTATGTTTGACTTTCTTCTCAAGTAAATATTTTTCAGTGAATCTCTGTCATGTCAGGATTTATATAAAGGATTCCCTTAACTGAAAACTTTTCTCTGTATAGATCCTGCCTATTTATCAATTGAGGTAGAGTCTACAGACATTTTAAGGTTAAATGAAGTTAACTAATAGTTATTACTTGCACCAAGCCATGAAAAGAGATATCAAGCTTTACTTGAGTATTTTTCTTTGATGTGTCAATTGGTAGCCACTCTTGGGGATTTTTGAAGCATCAGTGTTTCCATTAACAGCTGAATTATAATGCAATGCCATGATACATAGTGCCTAATGTGCACAAGGAAGCAAACTTCTGAAGGTCCTGAGAATGACCTCATTTTTAGAAACCGCAGACTAATACTAAAATTACTATAACAGCTAAGTAGCTGAATTTTTTGTCCATTTCTAATATTGGGTAAATCATAGGAAGAGGGATTGACCTGTGATAGTCACTGACTATACTCCCAGATTTCTGATGGAACAGGGCTGACTAGGGAAGAGGTCACTGATGATGGTTTTACTAGAACTCTTCTATTTGAATACTGATGAATAGTTGTATGAACGATTTTTTTCACATTTTTGAGATCCTAGATCACCTTGGGAGTCTGCTGAAGACTATGGACCCCTAGCCATTGAAAATGCTTATTACACATAAGGTGTCAACATGCAGTTTAATCATGTTTTTTAATACATTATTTTTTATTATTTGGGGATTCCATGGAATATGTTTTGGTAGTATTCATCCCATCTTATTCCCTCAAAAAAGCTTTCTAGATCCACCTTTACGTAACCTCTCTTCTTTTTTTTTTTTTTTTTTGGTTTTTCGAGGCAGGTTTTCTCTGTATAGCCCTGGCTGTCCTGGAACTCACTTTGTAGACCAGGCTGGCCTCGAACTCAGAAATCAGCCTGCCTCTGCCTCCCAAGTGCTGGGATTAAAGGCGTGCGCCACCACGCCCGGCATAACCTCTCTTCTTAACTTAATGTCCCGTAAAAAATAACGCATCAAGTGCATTTTTGTGCTGCTTATATACTCCTGGGTGTGGGGCAATCCACTGGAGTATGCTCAACCCATCAGAAGCCACACCCTTAAAACTGGCTCTTCCTCCCCAAGAAGCCATTAACTGTCAATAAATCTTCAGTTAAGTGTGGGAGATCATAAGCTCCCCTTTATGCTAGAATGTTGACAGATTTCAGAATTGTTCTTACACAGGTCTTATGCAGGTAACCACAGCTGTGTGTTTATGAGTGCTGTGGTCTTATCATACATATCTAGAGGCCACCATTTTACTCCAGTCTTCTCTGACTTCTGGCTCTTACATTATTTTTGTTCCCCTCTTCTAATAGCCTGAGGGTGGTTGATACAGAGGCAAGATTCAATTTCAGGAATTACATCTACCCTAGCCTTTTCAGCCCTGGCTTCTCTATAACTATTCTCTGATGAATATGAAATTTCACTATCTAGTGATCTCACCAAGGTTGATAAGTTAATCCACTCAAGAAGTATTTGTTTTTTTTTTTTTTTAAGAGTAGAGAGCAGAAAAAGAAGTTTTATTCAATGTAGTCACTTTGGGAAGAGGGACAAAGAGATCCAACGAATCCCCCCCCCCAAGTTTGTCTTTAGTGTCTTGAAATGAGATTAAAATTTAAATAAAGGGACACACATATGGAGACACACACTTAAAACATTCTCTATGAAAGTATAGTCTTGCCTACAACTGACACATCATTGGGCTTCAGGCTCATCCTGAAGGTGGTCTGCCAAATTGTTAGAACTCTGTGAAATCTCCTTCCTGGTGATGCATTCTCTCTCTGGCTGGACCCATGTTCTTCCTTCAGCATAAGATTCCTGGGGCTTTTCCCATTTCTTTGGCGTCCATTATTTCAGTAGTCTGATAGACTGGGAGACAGAAGAAGAGTCTCTGTAGAATATCTTCATTCCTGTTAAGCTGGCTATAATTTCCCCCTTTCTGTCTTAACACTTTGGTCTTGAGGTGTAAGATGTCTGTGTCTGACAAACAAACAGAATGTAGCTAGGGAACAAGGTTAGAATACATTTAATTAATGCCAGGTAGCCATGCACAAGAACCATGTTCCATAACCTCTTCACTTTACTTTTAAAAGGGCAGGCGCGAGGCCTCAGCCAACCAGAAGAGCAGGAACAAATCACCACCAAATGTGGACCTGTTTACCACGAGCTTCATAGCTGACAGGTGCCATCGACAGGTGCCATCGTTAAGGTGTGGCTTCGGGTAGCCCAGGGGAGGGGACGTGGCTCCCTACAGTAACCCTGTCTGGAAAAACAAAACAGAAAAAATACAAAGTTTATTTCACAATGTATATAAATACTGGAAAATAAGTTACAAGGCATCATAAAAGAATCTGTTTAAAGGCTTAAAATAAAGGTTTATGGTTTAAAATACAAGGATGCAGAGTACAATGGGGATTCCAGGAAAGATTATTCTAAAAGATACGTCAATAAAGGAAAAAGTATTATATCTGCTTGAAAAACTAACGCTAGCAAATTTCTCACACCAAATAATACTGAAATTTGCCGTCGACACCAACTGTGTCCTCTACTATTGAATTCAATTCTGCCACTACTGGAGTTGGCACAGACCCCATGTGCCAAGGGCTCATTCCCACAGAACTGTCCTCTAGTTCTCTATTATCAGGTACCATTCAAAAATCACTGTCTAGCTCATCCACACATCCATGTGACTTAGGCACAGTTTGGAAATGTTCATAATTTCCTTCTGAGTTTCAATATGCTTTTTTGATGACTCACAGAACTCATGGAAACATTTGAACTATATTTACTGGTTTATTGGAAAGGACATTGCAAAAGACACTCATGAACAACTAACCGAAAAGGTACCTAGGGTGGGGTAAAATAGGGTCATGTGCTTCTGTTTCCACACAGTCAAGGTCCATTATTGCCCTCCATGTGAATGTGTTCAATAACTTGGAAGCTTACCAAACTCTACAGTTTAGAGGGTTTTGTTTTTGTTTTTGTTTTAGTAGAGTCTTCATGGGTAAACTTAATTGAACCTCCTGTCCAGTACCAGGGAATAGGGGAAGTTGTAAAAAGGTGGAACGCAGAGTCCCAAGATTTTGATTATAATTAGGCCATTCTGTTGAACAGTCCCTACTTACCCTGAAGTTCAGAAGGCCATCAAGATCTGATCACTGGAACAAGTTGCTCCTCATACCCAGGAATTTCAAAAGGCTGTAGGAGCTATGTATAAAGTGCTTTTTCACTTTTAGAACCTAGGAAACCAGAAGGGTTGTAGGAGCTGTGTATTAGAAACACAGGAGTAAAACTGCATAGATCCAATGTCACTGCTAATTTAAAAGAAAAATGCTAGGTAGGGAGGAAGGTAGGTGTTATACCTAATCTCGGTGACTAAGAAAAGTAGAGGTGTGTGTCTGCACATGCTCGAGTGCCCATGAGCAAATACACATACACACACACACACACACACACACACACACACACACACACATGCACATGTGCGCGTGTGCACACACGCACACACACACACGCACACACACAAATGATTTGGGTTCCATGGAAGCTGGGTTTTGTGATTGGCTGTTTCTGTAGGTCTGGAAGTTTTATCTACGAAATGAAGATTTCTCTCTCATAGATTATAGTAAGAATAGAATGAATAGATATTTTAAAAATCTTACAAAATAGAGAAGGTGTATACTGCTGTTGAATTATATCTTCTGACAATTGATTCAGTGGTTTTTATTACTGTCATTTCAGGGGAACTTTTGGGGGAATCATGGTTCCCTTTGAGAACTTGGGAAAAAAATCTAAACACAGAAAAATACAGCAAGTTTTGCTTTCAATTTTAGGCAGTCAATAGAAATGTAAAGCTGAATCCGTGAACCCCCAAGTAAAGAAGTTTTTTTGTACTACAGCAAACGTACCACCAGACAGATTTGGGGGAGTTAAAAATAAAAGTATATGAAAACAGACAAGAACAGATATAGTCATGTAAGGAATTCATTGTAGTTGGTGTAGTTGAGGAATTAAGGAATAAAATTACTGGGGATCATAGAGATAATCCAAGACATCCTGTCACAGTGAGCCTCAACATTGACCTCAAATATAGAACCTAGCTGAAATTTAGAAAATTAAGTGTGTAAAATCTTCCCGTTTCAGGGCTGCAGTGATGGCTGAGTGGTTAACAGCATGTCTTCTTAGAGAGGACCGGAGGTCAGTTCACACCACCATGTCAGACAGCTCAAATCCCAGCTCTAGGGAAGCTTCTAGGCACTTCATTCACACGGATAAGCTCAGACTCAAACAAGTACATCTACACACAGAATTAAGATCTTAGATTTTGTTTCCAGTTTCCATTAACCTATTTCTTCAACATTCTGTTCTTGTGTTAATGTCATAATTGAATTATCATCTTCTCTGAGTTCATTTTGTTATCACAAGACCTACTGACCTGAATGAACTTTGTTGCTATTTTGTTTCCTATAGGAACAGGTAGCAGTTTGATCAATGTCAGAATCATTACTATTCTAGTTTATATAGTTAATTGATCTAAGAGACTACTTATTTCCTGAAGCTTGGTTCAGTCCGTACTGTTTCTTGAAGAAATCTCAAAATGTATAAAAAGAAAAGGGCCTTTGCCCCAGCAGACCTTATAAGACAAGGCTGTACATTCTGGTCCTATTTTTAAAAATCACTATTCTGTAGGTTACTGTTTTGCCCTTACAGGAGCCTTTTGGCCTTTCAGTTTCATGAGGTCCAATTTATTAATTGTTGATCTTCGTGCCTGAGTTGTTGGTGTTCTGTCCAGGAAGTTGTTTCCAGTGCTACCAGTTTCTCTTCTATCAGATTTAGTGTATTCAGTTTCACGCTGAGGTCTTTGATCCACTTGGACTTGAGTTCTTTCACATGCAAATATTCAGTTTGTCTAGTACTATTTGTTGAAGATACTTTTTTGTTTTTTTTTTAGCATTATTGTAAAGTTTTAGCTTCTTAAAACAAACAAAACAAAACAAAACAAAAACAAGTGTCCATAGGTGTGTGGATTTACTTCTGGGTCTTCACCAACCTCTGACAGGGTTGTTATCCAAAATTTATAAAGAACTCAAGAAACTAGACATCAATAAACCAAATAACCCGTTTTTTAAAAATGGGATACAGAGTTAAACAGTGAATTGTTAACAGAGAAATCTCTAATGATTGAGAAGCACTTAAAGAAATGTTCAACACCTGTAGTGATCAGGGAAATGAAAATCAAAACAACTAGGAGTGTAGGGCATGTGGCCCATGCCACCAGAAAAAAAATGGGCATGGGACTGGCAAGGTGGAACATGCTCAAACCCTGGACATCTCAGAGATTTGAGATAGCAAGATGTAGTGGTTATTCCTGGTTGTCAACTTGACTATATTTGGAATGAACTACAATCCAGAATTGGAAGGCTCACCAGTGACCCTAATCTGGAGGCTGGGAGATAGAAGTTTCTGATCACAGCAATGGATTGTGCTGTAAAATCAAGAATTGGCAAATGGGACCTCATAAAATTGCAAAGCTTCTGTAAGGCAAAGACA
>NC_034613.1:119750864-119793142 GCF_900095145.1 Mus pahari
CAATACCTCTTCTGGGCATATAAGAAGATCTTCCAACTGGTAATAAGGACACATGCTCCACTATGTTCATAGCAGCCTTATTTATAATATCCAGAAGCTGGAAAGAACCCAGATGTCCCTCAACAGAATGGATAAAGATAATTTGGTTCATTTAAACAATGAAATACTATTCAGCTATTAAAAACCCTATTAAAAATGGGGTACAGACTTGAACAAAAAATTCTCAACTGAGGAATATTGAATTGCCAAGAAGCACCTAAAAAAATGTTCAACACCCTTAGTCATCAGGGAAATGCAAATCAAAACAACCCTGAGATTCTACCTCACACCTGTCAAAATGGCTAAGATCAAACACTCAGGTGACAGCAGATGCTGGCAAGGATGTGGAGAAAGAGGAACACTCCTCCATTGCTGGGGGGACTGCAAGTTGGTACAACCAGTCTGGAAATCAGTTTGGCAGTTCCTCAGAAAACTGGACATAGTACTACCTGAGGACCCAGCTATACCACTCCTGGGAATATACCCAGAAGATGCTCCAACATGTAATAAGACATGCTCCACTATGTTCATAGCAGCCTTATTTATAATAGTCAGAAGCTGGAAAGAGACCAGATGTCCTTCAACAGAGGAATGGATACAGAAAATGTGGTACATTTATACAACGGATTACTACTCAGCTATTAAAAACAATGAATAAAATTCTTAGGCAAATGGAACTACAAAATATCATCCTGAGTGAGGTATCCAATCACAGAAGAATACATATGGTATGCACTCACTGATAAGTGGATATTAACCCAAAACAATTCACAGACCACTTGAAGCTCAAGAAGGAACACCAAAGTGTGGACGCTTCTGTTCTTAGAAGGTGGAACAAAATACTCATGGGAGGAAATACAAAGTGTGGAGCAGAGACTGAAGGAAAGGCCATTCAGAGACTGCCTCACCTGGGGATCCATCCCATATAAAGTCACCAAATCCAGACACTATTGTGGATGCTAAGAAGTGCTTGCTGACAGGAGCCTGATATAGCTGTCTCTTGAGAGGCTCTGCCTTACAAATACAAAGGTGGATGCTCACAGCCAACCATTGGACTGAGCTCAGTCCCCAATGGAGGAGTTAGAGAAAGGACTGAAGGAGCTGAAGAGGTTTGCAACCCCATAGGAAGAACAACAATATAAACTAACCAGTACCCCCTGGACCTCCCAGGGACTAAACCACCAACTAAAGAGTACACATGGAGGGACCCATGGCTCCAGCCGCATATGTGCCAGAGGATGGCCTAGTTGGTCATCAATGGGAGGAGAGGCCCTTGGTCCTGAGAAGGCTCAATGCCCCAGAGTAGGGGAATGCGAGGGCGTGGAGGCTGGATTGGGTGGACAGGTTGGGGAGCACCCTCATAGAAGCAGGGGGAGGGAGGGTGGGATAGCAGCTTTCGGGGTAGGAGGGAAACTGGGAAAGGGGAGTAACATTTGAAATGTAAATAAAGAAAATATCCAATAAAAATCAAAGAAAACCACTAGCAATAAATAATTCTTCATCAATTCTAGTACTAACATTTAATACATTTGTTGTTTCATAAAATCCTTCCCGGATTCAGTCTAATAAAGATCAGCACTGAGAATATTCATGTGCACAGTTTTGTATAACATTGATAGAGCTTATATGTACAGAACTCACTTTAGTGACTGGGCATTTAAATCTTTAACCTCAAATTCACGGAAGTGTGTGAATATACTTGGATCACATCTTTCAAGCAGTAATTGCAGGCACAAACCTAAACCTAAAATTAATTTGAAGAGTCATTTGGACTGCATTTGCTGACTACTAATCAAATAAAATGCTTCTCTAAATAGAGTTCAAGATTATAATTATTAACTTCCCCACACTCTACATTAACTTGGCAATTCAAAAGATTACTATTTTTGATGGATTTTAGTTGCAGTTTAAGCTCCATTAACTTTATTGACTTCAGAACTATCTCAAGCTGAGAAATATATCTTAGCTCAAGATATTAAGATTTAAGTGAATGTGTAACTGACTTGAACGAGAAATTGGGAGACTCAACAGTTTATTGTTTGTAATACTTGAAATCCAAGTTTGTAGCACTTGAAATACAAATCAAAATATAATTTTGTTATACATCTCTTTAATAAGTTTGACAATTCTTTTCAACACAAGGTGAGTCAATACAGACACTTTTTATTTCTATTTAAAAAAATGATATGTCTTATTTTAGAGGAAAACAGTTAAAAAGGTACATGGACGCAAACTCTTGTTCTTCATTATTTTAAGAACATACAATTCAACTTAAAACCTGCTCCTCTAAAATATACAACTTTCTCCTGTAACAAAAATAAATTAACCTTGTAGTTGAAAAAAGAGAACTATTTGGCATAGGTCTCTTGAGTGAACTTAGAAAACAGGTCAGGATTTGGTCTGACTGCACAGAGGAAAGCGCCCTAGAACAAGCTGGCCCAACAGGAGGGCTATTTCTGAACTTGTTCTGTTCCACAGTGGGTCAGCAGGTGCATGGGAAGACGCTCAAGACAGGACAGCCACAACCACTTACTCCAAAGTAATCAAGATTTAATGAATGGCATCAGTAGAACAAGCTCACCAGTTTTTCAATCCTGGAAAGTGGGTGGAAAGCATAGAACAGGTACTTCAGTAGGAGCAATACAACACGTTATCAAGTTACAAAGGTGAGAAAACATTTTCATGTGTACAACAGTTTCCAGGACACTGAGGACAACACAACGCACACAGACTACATAGAAGCTGCTTCACTTTCCACTATTCTCTTGAGTATTAAAGCCAGGCCCCCTTTGGCCACTTGCAGGGGTGTCTTTTCTTCTTTATTCTCAATGTAAATACTTGCTCCTTCAGTCACCAGCAATTTTGCCTCTTCCACTCTCTCCTCATCACAGGCTAAGTGTCTGAAATTGGGGATAACAAAGATTAATTAGTCACTGCCACTTCTACAGAATAGTTAGAGTTTCCATTCCAAAATGCTTATCACTGGACAGGGCTAATACTGGAAAGTTATTTAATCACAGAAGGAAAATCAATTGGCATGAGAAAGATTGTAAATTAAAGTTAAATAGAATAACTATGCAATACCAGATCATAAATCATAATCTTGGTCCGATTAAAATAGATGATTGGCTCTTACATGCTAGCCTAAGGCACAACTACCTCTTTCAACAGAGATTAATGGTAATTTACTCCAAATACATCAGGTAATCATAACTCAGGGTTAGAATTTAGCGGTTTCAATTTATGTCCTGCCTCTATAACAATTCATACAACTTGCAGAAAAACAATTGAAAAGATCTGAACTTGCTTGATCGGTGTATCTACATTGAAAAATCCAGGTATAATTAGCACTGTTTTACAGTAAAAATTGTCACAGAGGTTAAAGTTCTCATTATGATGGGAGAGTTCAACAGTTAACCTCTTGAGGAAAGAAACCAACCTCTGCCAGTCACTTATACAGTTTGACAAGCAAACTATTAGGCACTTAACACAGCATTTTCTTTAAACATCACAGTAATCTAGAGAGGGAGAAATTATTACTATATTATTACAGTTGAGGAAATTATGGGGATGGAAAGCTAAGTTTCTTAATATTTGTAGTTAATGTAGTTGAAAATGGCAGCATCTATCCTGAAGAACAGTATCCACTGAGTTCTAAATCCCATTTTCTCCCAAGAGCCCTATTCTATACAATCCCTATTTCCAGACAAATGTGATTAAGTCATGGTGAAAATAGAATATTCATTTTAAAAAGTCACATGGACCTATAAAAATATTTTTAAAGAATAAGAAAATAATACTTTTCTTGGTCTCTATCAAGTTCCTCCCCTTGTTTTCAGAAGAGGGGAGGAAAGACTACTGGAGTCAGAGGGGATAGAGGACACCAGAACATGACCCTCTGAATCAACAAGCAAGGAACATATGGGGTCCTAGAGACTCAATTACAGGGCCTGCAAAGGGCTGTACCAGGCCCTCTGCATACATGTTGTGTTTAGTTTAGCTTGGGTTTTTTTATTGGACTCCTAACAGTGGGAGTGGGTGTGTTTCTGACTCTTTTGCCTGCTTCTGGGGCTCTTTTCCTCCTTGTCCAGCCTCAACATGAGGGTTTTCACCTTGGCTTAGTGTATCTTGTTTTCTTCTGTTTGGTAACTGTCTCATAAAGGAAACAGAGGTAGGGTGAATCTGGGGGAGAGAAGAGGAGGTGAGGAGGTGGGGAGGTGAGGAGTAGGGGAAACTGCGGTTGGGATGTATTGTATGAGAGAAGAATCTTTTTTTTTTTTTTTTTGGTTTTTTTGAGACAGGGTTTCTCTGTATAGCTCTGGCTATCCTGGAACTCACTTTGTAGACCAGGCTGGCCTCGAACTCAGAAATCCACCTGCCTCTGCCTCCTGAGTGCTGGGATTAAAGGCATGCGCCACCACGCTCGGCCCTTTTTTTTTTTTCTTAAAGATTTATTTATTTTATGTATATAAGTACACTGTAGCTGTACAGATGGTTGTGAGCCATCATGTGGTTGCTAGGAATTGAACTCCAGGACCTCTGCTTGCACCAGCCCAAAGATTTATTTATTATTATATGTAAGTACACAGTAGCTGCTTTTCAGACATACCAGAAGAGGGCGTCAGGTAACATTATGGATGGTTGTGAGCCACTATGTAGTTGCTGGGATTTGAACTCAGGACCTCCGGAAGAGCACTCAGTGCTCTTAACCGCTGAGCCATCTCTCTAGCCCAGAATCTATTTTTAATTAAAAAAAAAAATACTGTTCTTGTTTAAGTCAGGATCTCCCTATCTGCCCTTGGCTACCACAAGAGCTTACTATGTGGACCAGGATGGCCTTGAATTCTGTCTGACTCTTGGCCTTCCAAGTGCTAGAATAAAAGGCATACACCACTACAGCTGGCCAGGTTTGTTTGGTTGTTTGTTTGTTTTTGTAAACAGGGTCTTACTATGGAGCCCTGGCTAGACTGAAATATAGACCAGGCTGGCTAGAACTCTCAGAGATCTGCCTTTCTCTGCTTCCCCAGTGCTGGGATCAAAGGTATGTGCCACCATGCTCAGCCCCTGAAAACAATGCTTTAAAAGGCTGTCTTAAAGTCAGAGGAGGAAAGGCTGCACCTTATTCTGGACTACAAAAATGACCCAGAATTTCTGATTCAAAATGGTCATTATTCAACAAAGGAGAAAAATGGGTATGTAAAAACAAATCTATCAAGGTAAAAGTTGGTTTCAAGTCATCCGGATCAATCAATCCTATGTGGATTTTTAAGAGTCTTGGGATTAGAGAAAGCTTTCTAGTTGTGATGGAAATTACAGGTTTGGCTACATAGCAATTGATAACCTTTGATAGTTGAAAACTCATGAACGAAGAGACAAACTGAGAAAATATTTTCAACTGATATGGTATAAATCCTATTTTTCCTGTGTCAAGACCACTTAAAATTCTGACAAAATGAATGAATTCTTCTAAAAGGGAACAAAAAGACTATAAAAACTTACAATTTAGGGATTAATACATTTCAAAATCAGTAACAAAAATGTAAGTCTTGAACCATGAAACGTACAGCATGAGGGTAATTTTGGTGCTGATGGCGAGGTAACAGCTACTGTCAAGATGCTGTTGGGAAGGAACATGGGGCAACTCCTCTGGAAGCAATTTGTCTTGAAAGATGTGTATTTGTTGAAACAATGATACAATTTCTAGGACTCTAAACTAAGCTCACAATCCACAATCTGGGCAAAGGCTTTGAAATAAATTGGCCAATGTCAATGTGTCATTAGTTAAAATAGTCAAAAGCTCAAAGATGTTTAAATAACCAATTTCAGGAACGGTTAAGTCATGATACATCCATAAAGTGGGATTGTAAGTAGCAATCATAAATGTTCTAAATGAATTTAATGACATCGAAAAATGCTTACAATGTGCTATGAGATTAAAATATAAAATTACTTATATGACCTCAATTTTGCTATTATATGCTATATATACATAGCTGCATATAAACAAATGGAAGGAAATACTTCAATCTAATATCAGTATTTTTGGGGTGGCAAAATGATAAGCAATTTTAATTATTGTCATTATGCTTTGGTATCCTTTCTATTTGTTTTTTTTGCTCTCAGCATTTATTGCATTTATAATCAGAATGAAAACGACTGCTACTTGTCACTTACAGAGGAGTGTTACCCTCAGTGTCTTGGATGTTTGTGGATGCTTTGTAGAACAGAAGGATATGAACCATCTTCAAGTTACCCTTGGCTGCTGCCCGGTGCATTGCTGTAGCATCATAATGGTCCTTAGCATCTGGATTAGCCCCACCTTCTAGTAACATAACAGCAATCTGGAAAGGACAGCAAGAAAACAATGCAGAAATCTGTTCTTCTGCTCAGGTTTAAAATGCAAAGGAAAAAACCACAGGGAGAGAACCATACCTCATGCCTATTCTTCGAAGCTGCATAATGGAGTGGAGTGCAGCCGTTTTGATTGACAGCATTCACATGTGCACCTTTTACCAGAAGGGCTTTTACAATCTCATCCCGGCCAGCAGAAGCAGCAATATGAAGAGGAGACCAACCTGCCTGTATATAAGGTGGGTTTAACAAAAGCCACGGTGAAAAGGGGACAGAAGTATGAGCATTAGCATTTATTCAAGGTTTACAGAGTTGTGTGAATAATTTAACAATATTCTCCTACCACTCAACACTGAGCATTGTGGAAAATCTGGAAACAAAAATGTACGTAGAAGAAAAACTGAGCTGGAGTTATGGTTCAGTGGTTAAGAGCACTTACTGCTCCTCCAAAGTACTAGTGTTTGATTCAGGTAGCTCACAGTGCTCTGTAATTCCAGTCTCAGGTGATCTGATGCCCTTTTCTGGCCTCCACAGGCAGCTGCACATAGATGGCATACACATACATACACATCAATAAAAGCAAAGTAAGCCATTTAAAAATAGCCACAATTCTGTAACACAGGTATGGCATATTAGATTAATTCTAATCCATTTTCTCCCATACAATAACTTTTAAAAATAAAAACTAAAATAAAGAGGATATGAAGTTCTGCGAGGTATGTTTTCCACAATTTCTACTTACCATTATATTGTAAGAATTTTTCTGTCATCCTTTGGAATGACAGATTGAATATTAACTTACAAAGTATGTACACTATGTACTATTCAATAATTTTTCCATAAAATTGTTATCTTCTCTTATAAACATTACTTCAGTAAATATCTCTGAAAATTAATCTGTGCCTACAAAACAGGTTCCATTCCCAGTTTTCTGTAAGCCTTCTCTTTTTAAAAGGATTTACTTTCATTTATGTATATATGCATATAGACCAAAATGGGGTATCAGCTCCTCTGAAGCAAGAATTACAGGATGTTGTGAGCCACCCAACATGTCTTCTAGAACCAACCCTTGGTCCTCTGCAAGAGCAGCAAGCACTCCTAACTACTCAACCATCTCTATAGCTCCTACAAGTCTTATCTTAATAGAACCGATATCATTAGAATAAATGATTCTACGTAACACACATACACCTAAACCTTTATTATTCTGGCAATATTCACCAATAATTTCAACATGAAATGTTTAGTCTTTTAAAGTTCACAGTAATAAGCCCTGACCTGTATTCTCACCCTGAATTATAGTTTCATTAGCACTCTAAAAGAATGGCATCATTAACACCATGCCTATTCACTAAGGTCATATTGTAACTTGCTCCTTATAAACCTTACAATTTAGTTTATGAGCTTAATATTCAGGCTTCAGTAAATACAAGGCTGGAGTCTAAAGATAACCCAGAGCTTATCAATGCTGCCTAGTACTCACGTCATCTTTATCATTCACTGGCACTCCAAGTTGCAGCAAGAATTCAACAATTTCTGTATGACCAGCTGAGCATGCCCAGTGCAGAGCTGTTCTACTGTCCTATATGGGAAACAGGGGAGCAAAGCTGTCAACAGTGTTCAAGACAAATAGGCAGAAGAAATCCTGATGCTGGCAAACCTATAGTAAGAAATGGAGAGCACCAGGTCATCAGGTAGGCAGCCTTCAACCATGTTACTTGCTAGCATTTGGGAAGCCAAGGTATTAGTAACATGGGACGAATACCATCCATGAATATAAGGAATTCTGGGCAGGATAGTGATGAAAGCATTAGTTTCAATACATCAGCAGAAATGGAGATTTGCTGTTTACAAAGCTTTTGCACGCCCCTGTGAAGCAGTGCTATTTTTCTATGCATCATTTCTTTTGACTTCCACCATTCTACATGATGCCTACTATCCCCCATTTAACACATCAAGAAACTGAGACTACTTCACATAAGCAACTTATCCAGGGTCATGCAATTTACCCATGCTCTGTGCCTATGAAATCTTTAATACCACCAGACTTCAAGTGAGAGGCTCTACAGAGAACATGTGAATTTCTGTTTTGTTTCTGATCTTGCTATGTAGCCCACATTAGCTTGAAATTCTCAATGCTGCTCCTCTTATGTGCTAGTATTACAGGCATATGCCACTATATCTGCTGAATACATGAAGGTTACAGAGAATGAAATGAGAAATGTTTGTACAAATAGTTGAGAGTATTTTATAACACACCCCACAGAATCAGTGCAATAATTTTTTTTGAATTATCATGATTCTTAAAGACAGTTCCTATTTGTGCCTACTGCTGTACTTCTTAGTCTTGAGTAATATAAAGTGAAGGTTGTGTGTATGTGTGTATAGTGTGCATATGTATGAGTGTGTGAATGTGAATGTATGAGAGTGTATGTGTAAGAGTGTTTGTATGTGTGTATGTGCACACACACGCCCAGCCTTTAAATGAACTTTAGCTTTTAAATGACACTTAGGGAGTTGCCTGGTTGGGAGGAGATGCTGTTGGTACCCAGGAAGGGAGCAATCTGGAAGTCTCACAGTTATGGACACTTGTGGCCTTCCTTGTCAGTGTCCCTAGTCAGCAGTTCAACTTTATGAAAATTTCAAATACACATAAAATAGAGAATATATGACAGCGATCAAGTGCCTATTACTTAGATGTAACAACAACCAAAATCTTGCCATATTTACTTCTAGATTTTATTACTTGAATTTTCTTTTAAAATGTTTTATTTTACTTTGAACTGTGTGCATGGGGATGGGTTTGTGTGTGTGACCACATGAGCGTGGGGAGGCCAGATGCAGTGAATCCCCCTGCAGTTGGAGTTACGGGAAGTTGTGAGGAAAGGAAGTATGCGTTCTTAACCACTGAGCCACCTCTTCAGTCCTGCCGAGGTTTCTTTAAAACAGAATCCTAAAGGCCATGACTATTCACCTCTAATTATTTCCGCACCTAAAAAATAAAAAGTACTTTTGTAAAACAAACAAACACAAGATCATTATTGGACCTTTTAAAGTAACATTCCTTAACTCTTTGTCATGGGTGGTATTGCGAACCTTCCAGAACTTGGGAGACTGGTGGACAGGAGGATC
The DNA here is from genome assembly GCF_900095145.1 of Mus pahari. Taxonomy (NCBI): domain Eukaryota; kingdom Metazoa; phylum Chordata; class Mammalia; order Rodentia; family Muridae; genus Mus; species Mus pahari. The sequence goes on from NC_034613.1 coordinate 119,760,387, forward strand.
TTGATTGGAAGGACAGCCTGGATTACATAGGGAGATCATATTGTAAATAACAAAAAAAATTACATAAAGTAAAAAAAAATATTAACTCACTTAAAACCAATAGTCTCCTATAAGCCCATTTCCAGGTGGTTTACATCTGGATGCAAATAAAGTCTATAGATTAATTGCATTTGGTTGTTGTATTTAACTTCTTAATCCTGATTAGCAGTCTCTTTTACGTCACTGACTCCTTATTTTTAGTGGATTAAGTCTTAATACACGTTATTAAATATAAACCACATCACCAGACTATCACAAAAGCAAAGGCGGTGAACATAGGGGAATTCTACTGTTGAGTAACAAAGGAAAATTCCAGAAAAAAAAACAGTCTCTTGGAGTTCTCTTCTAAGAGACAACATGGAAGTTCTGAAGTATGATGTACTTACTGTCTTACTAATGTTTAACACTCACCTCTCAACACAGACGGCCGCCTAAGATTTGGAAAGTCACGATAAAAACCTGAGACTTAGTTGGTCTGAACAGAAATGCTTCCCAATGTCCACTCTCTTTTGTTTGCCTCAGTTCACTCGCCCCACATGGAACCCCATTCTTTCTTCACAGTGTAAATCACCTCCCCTTCTATACAAAGCACTTCCCAACTATTCCTATCGTGTCTTCTCCTTCTATGCTCTGAAATGGTGTAAACTTCTTTCTGGGGGATTTAAAATATGTAATAAGACGTGCCGTTATTTCATGTATGCCTGGGTTTTTCCGACTTGACTGAAATTCCCAGCTCCTCTCAAACTTCCTGACATACAAAAAAAAGGGTTTGGTTACTCGTGGTCCATTGACGGGGATTACAAGGAAAGAAAAATCCACCTAACAAGCTTTCTTCACAGATCTCCATCGCGCTTTCTCTTCCTACCTCTGGGAATTGCTGAGAAAAGCGGTGGATGTTCTGGGAATGTATGAAATTCAGCAAGCTTAGCTTCCCCTCCCCACCCCGTCCCAAAGTCTCTGAGGGGTTACAGTTGGACAGGGAGTCGCGTTTTAACCCAAGGCTACTAGAGGGAGGAGTGGGCGGGAGGAGCGCAGAAGTGGCCTCACACCGAGTTAGGACCCGGAAGCCATGTAGGGCTTCATTGACACCCGCTGCTAGGCGACAAGCCCTCGGGTTGGTTTACCTGATCAGTTCTAGTAGCCAGAGATTTATCAGCCAAAATGCGCTCCTTCAACTCATCAAGCTTCCCACTGTAGGCCAGGTTACAGATCATTACGTTAGACACACACCCCTCCATTTCGCTTTCCCAAGGCCTCCGCGAAACTCAAGCCCCGCCCACTCGTATTTCCTGTTCCGGCGACCAATCAAAGAGCTAGAGATTCTCCAATCACTGATCTCTGTTTGCGTTGTAGCCCCGCCCATAGTCTGGAGCTTCTGGGAGTTGCAGTTTGAAAGCAGATCCAGGCCTGGAGGCATCTTTGGAAGCTACTCAGTTCCGGGTCCTAGCAAAGTGGAACTACAAGTCCCAGAATCCTTAGAGAAAGCCGTAGTCAAGTTGCCGGTGGAATTGGCCCAGGATGACAGCTGGAGAATGGAGTCAGGTAATGGGAGCGGCTTCTGGTAGTACTGTGTGAAAAAGCTAGGGTGGGTGGTCTTTGGTGGGCCAGTAAGTTGGCCACATGAAATGAAAACTGTAGCAGCGCAAGAGAGTTCTGGGATCCTACAGATCTTGTCCCTCGGGCCCTCACTTGCAGTGGCAGGCGGAAGGGACAGAGTTGGAGCAGAGTACTACCTCTGAGCTTGAACCATTGACTGTAGCTACCCTCCCCCTCCCTACCACTGTCAAGGGAGTGGAAAGAAGCGCAGGCTAGTTACTCTGGCATTCCGGCGGAGTGGCATCAGAGTAAGGCTCTGCTACAGCACAGGTTATACATGACACCATACAGAGGTGATGTGCCAGAATGATGCTAAAGACAGGGTGTGATGCCATAGGAGCCACTCGATGCCTAAGAGACCTCAGTGAGTAACAGCGGTCACCTTAGGGATACCAGGGTATATGATGTTGTCACCTCAATAACATGGTAATGGCAATTACATCGAGACTTTGCTGGATTGCTAAGCTAACGATGTGGATTTTTCAAAAAGGGGAGTTTCCAAATAGTGCTGCAGCAGAAGAGATGCAAGGCTTATCTTTTATAGAACATATCAAAAAGGACATTAGAAAAAACGTTAAAGATATGCTTTTTTTTTAAGTGACTGATTGTCTTCTTTGTTATAGTATAGAAGTTTGTCTCCTTTGTTATAGTATAGAACAGGGCTTATCAAACTTTTATATTACGCCAGATCATAGTTATTTTAAGCCTTGCAGAGCAGATGATAAAACCAAGTCGAGAACACAAGTTATGACAAATGTTAATTGATGAAATTTGGGATATAATAATAGTGGAATATATGTTTATATAATGCTTTTAACTTTTTTAAATTTTGTGTGAGTGTGTTTTCTGCCTGCATGTGTGTCTGTACACCATGTGAATGTTGGATCCCCAGAGATCTGAGTTACAGACAGTTGTGAATTGCCATATGTGTACTGAGAATTGAACCCAGGTCTTCTGGAAGAGCAATCAGTGCTCTTAACCCCTGAGACATCTTTCCAGACCCCAGTGAAATTTATTTTTAACACAGAAATACTAATAAGAACAGAATTCTTTGAGGGAAGTACTGTTTGCTTAATTGATGTTTAAAGTTGCTATTTTCTATCATCAAAATTGATTCCAAATGTTCTTTAGTTAATGAGACTTTTATCTATTTTAATCTATAGAAAACTCTTTGAAAATATCTTTTCTTGCAGAAAGTTATGCCCAAATATTGATAATCCAGGAACATATTCTTTTAAATACTAAATATTTTATTGCATCTTATTGATTGTGTGACCTAATTCAGCTTCTTGAGTATTGGTATTCTCTCTCTCTCTTTCTCTCTCTTTCTCTCTCTCCCCTCCCCCTCCCCCTCTCATCCTCTCTTCCCCTCCCCTCTTCTCTCCTCTCCTTTCCTCTCATCTCATCTCCTCTCCCTCCATGTTTGTGTGTGTGTGTGTGTGTGTGTGTGTGTGTGTGTGTACTTACATACATGATACCTGGCATGAGTGTGGAAGTCAGAGAACAACTATTGGGAATTGATTCTCTCCTTCAAACATGTGGGGCCTGGGGATTTACCACAGGATATTGGGCTTACTTATGGAACTATCTGGAAGGCCATAAACTCTGATTTTGATTTAAATAAAGTTAATCATTTTTCCAGAAAGGTTTTAGATTTATAGAAAAATTGCAAAATCCAGTGCAGTGACTCACACCTTTAATCCTAGTTCTTGGGAAGCAGAGGCAGGCAGATCTTTGAGTTTGAGGCCAGCCTGATCTACATAGTAAGTTCTAGGAGAGCCAGGGCTACATATAGCAAGCTCCTGTCTCAAAACAAATGTTCCAAAGATAGTACAGAATTCCCACATATTCTCCACCCAGTTTCACCTTTTCTCCCTATTTTAACAATTTGATTGTGATAACTTACATACCATAAAATGCAACTGGGGCTAGGGATGCCTCACATACACAAGGCCTTAGGTTCAATCTTCAGCACCAAAACAAAACAAAACAAAAGCTAAGCTAAACTAAACTTAACTAAATAAAATACACCCATTTAGATATGTAATTATTAGTAAATTTTCAGGTTTATGTAACTATCACAACAAATCAGTTGTAGAATGTTTTGACCCTCAAGTAAGACCTCATGCCCATTTACTGTTAATCTTTATCTCCTGCCCAGGCAACTGCTAATGTATTCTTTATCTATAGAAAATTGCCTATTCTGAATATTACACTTAATTGAAATCATGTAATATGTGGTCTTTTGAGTCTGGTTTCTTTCACTCACCCTAATAGTTTTGAGACTTAGCCATAGTCTTGTGCATGCACGTACTTACTTTGTTGCCTAATAATATTCTACTTTATGGTAATACATTTTTGGGTATCTACTCACCAACTGATAGAAATTTAGTATTTTTTTAGTTGTTGGCTATTATGACTAATGCTGCTTAGAACATTGATGTAAACATCTTTATGTGAACATTTGTTTTCTTCTTTTGTTGTAGTTACCCGAAAGTAGAATTCCTGGGTAATAGGATAATTTATGTTTAGTGCTTTAAGAAATTACAAAACTTTTTTTCCAAAGCAATGGAAGCATTCTGTGCATGAGGCTTCTCATTGCAACACTTCCTCCCTTGCTTTTCTTGTTATTTTATTTCAGAATCTTTTTATAAGGCCTGGGGTGGCTTTAAACTTGCAAGCCTCCTGCTTCAGCCTCCCAAATGCTGGAATTTTTGGTGTATGTCTTGCCCTTGACAATTAATAGCCATTTAAATAGGTATGAAATAATATATTATAATTTCATCTTTTCTTTCCATAATGAGTGGCTGGGTGTAGCAAACATGTTTTAAGTGCCTGTAAGCTGTTGGTGTATCTTTTATACCCAAGGGCCTGCTTCTGTAGCTTGTTTTTTCCATTTTAAAGTTGGGTTGTTGTTTAGTTGATGAGTTGTAACAATTATTTCCAAAGTCTAAATCCAAGTCCCTGTCAGGTATATTATGTGCAAATACTTACCCCATGCATACTCTGTCTCCACCCCCTTTTGCTTTGTTTTATTTTCGTTTGTGTTATTTTGGTTGTTGAGCCATGTTCCCACTATGTATCCCAAACTAGTCTCAGACTTGCAATTGTCCTGCTTCTGCCTCCCAAGCTGCTATTACAGGGTGGGCCACGGTGCTCAGCTTTTTTTTGTTGTCATGGTGGTATGTGTTTTGAAGGGGATGGTTTTGATTTTTTTTCCAAGACAAGGTATCATTCTGTAGTCCAGCCTGGTCTACAATTCACTGTGTAGCCCAGGCTTGGAATTCCCCTGCTTCAGGCTCACACACATTGTTATTCCTGGAGTAAGTCACCAGGCCTCACTCACATTGTGACATTGTGATATTTGATGAATTCAAATTTATTCTTTTTTCCTCTTTGTGTGTGTGTGTGTGTGTGTGTGTGTGTGTGTGTGTGTGTGTGTGCTGTACCTAGCTAAGACTGTAACATGAAAGATTTCAGTGATTATTTTTCCTCATGTTTTCCTCTGGAAAGTTTGTTTTCTCTTTTGCATTCATTTCCAGTTAGCGAAGATCAATTCTTTTCACATGTGCCAGCAGCATCAGTTGAGATAGCATTTTAATGCACTCTTCCATTGTGATCACAATGAATAAGTACGCACTGATCTATTTTAATTGACTGTTCACCCACACTTTGTTCCAGGTTCATTAATTTAAGTGTGGGCAGTGTCCCATCCAAGACAGTGTGAATCACATGGTATTTCTGTCTCTCTTTAGAAGCTTTTGGCTTGTGACAGTTTCTTAGATTTTGTTTGTCTTGCTGATCTTGGTAGTTTTGAAATGCACTTGTTAGGGACATTGTAGTTTTTAAAAGGTCTGTTTTTCTTATGATCAGACCGGTGTACAAGAGCATAGGATTACCACTGAACATATTTGCTGCTTGATATGTTTGCTTTGGAGATGCCATGGCTTTGTAGGTTAATCACTTCCAACAGAAGGTTAGGTGAAAGAACGTCAACCGCACAGGGAAATGGATCTTGGACTACAGAAATAACCTTTCCACTTGTTTTAAAGGTATAAATCTACAGCTGGAATTGCAGCATGAACTAAAAAATATATATGTTGTAAATTTGTGTGTGACTGGAGATACTGTTCCCATTTTAACTTTTCTTACGAGGCAGTTATGGTAAAATTGGTATACAATAAATCTCATTGTGTTCAGGTATTAAATCAATTTCAATGTGCTTGGCTATAAATACATACTGTTATGTAATCAACACCAAAGTCAAGATATGTAATCCCACACTTCCCCTATATTCTCACATGCTCCTTTGTGGTTGCTCCTATTCCCCAGTCACTGTTCTTGATAACTACTACTTGATTTTTTTTTCTTGTAAATTTTCTTGTAATTTTTAAGTCCACAATGTAATGATTATCAGGATTTACAGAGTTATGCTACTGCCACAAAAAGCTTGCTTTAAATACCTACATTTTGTAAAAAGGAAGCTTTGTGTCTATTGCCAGTCATTTTTCCTCTTGCTGCCCTTGCACACACCTTAGTCTATAGGCTTTCATTTAATGAGCATTTATACAAATAAGAAAATAAAAATATGTGGTTTTTTTGGCTTGCTGTTTTCACTTAATATAAACATTTTAAAGTGTATAGAAATCATAGATCAGCACTGCATTCACTTTTATGATTGAATGATAGTCTATTTTATAGCAGTAACATACTTTGTTTATTCATTTATCAGTTTGTGGCCATTTGGCTTATTACTATCTTTTGTTTCTTCTAAATATGGCTGCTATACTTTGTGTGTAAGTTTCTGTTCAGGCATGTACTTTCATTTATCTTGTATACATATTTAGGAGTGGAATTTCTGGATCCATTGAACTCCATTTAACATTTTTAGGAAGTGTCAGGTTCTCCAAAAGTGCTTCACTATTTTATCTTCCTACAATAATACATTTGAATTAAAACTTTTCTACAATCAACTATACTTATCAATATCTTTCTTTTTATTGTGGCCAGTATAGTGGGCATGAAATAGTAATCAATTCTTTTGATTTGTCCCAGGACCAGAAGTATATAAAGCATCCTGGCCTGCATAATGGCTTAAACAGTATTAGACATTAAAATGCCTTTACTCCAATTTCACTTAGAATTTTGTTTTATACCTTCAGGTTGGATTAAGACCAATTATCAAGTCAGCAACAAAAGCTAATTTACCAAGCCAGTCAGGGTTCAGCAATTGTGGTTTAAGGTGGTTTTCATCCTGTTTCAAAATATTAAAATCATTTTTATTTTGCTTTTCATAAAAAGGCAAGATGAACTAAACTTAGCCTTGTAGCTATAGTTTGCTAATGACCAGCGGAAGGAGTAAACATACCCCATGTGTAGTAGGTCATCTATCAATATTTATCCGGTGTATTATGAAGATAGAGTAAGCCTGTTGTATTCACAAAGGGATTAGTATTCTGACATTTCATCATAATAATTCATCAAGGAATGTCATGTAATTGGTAGAAGTGGCTTAGAAGAAAAACAGCACCCAACATACCTCATACTGAGTGATTTGTGTGAATATTCTTTTATAGACAGTCTAATGTATTTTATTTTATTTTATTTTATTTTATTTTATTTGGTAGAGATGGTGGTTAACTTTGAATTCTGAGTTCCTTGCCACTAATGGAAAGCTCCTTCTTTAAGTCTTGGAAGCTAGATGATAAATAGATCTTACAAGAAAACGTTTCTTTCATGGTGCTGGCCCCAAGTTATGGAGGAACAATGCAATTGCTGTTTATTTCCATCTTGGGACAAAGGGGCCTTTTTAGGGTCTGACTTCTTTGCTACTCATGTGATTGAGTGTTCCCTATTGCCTTCTCTGCTGGTCACCCAGATTCTAGGTCCTAGAACAAGCAAATTAGCCTTCCAGACTTAAAGCATATGCTAATAATTAGCATGTAAAGAACACAAGAATCAGATACTATGTCTCAAGCAAATCCATATAATAACCCTTTGAGGTAGGTACAAGTACCCTTTAGGCCTTGCATTTTTTAAATGAAATTTTAAACAAACAAACAAGCAAACAAACAAAAACAGGATGGTAGAAGTAAAATAACATGCCTAGTAAAAATTGGAACTGACATACAAATTCAGAATACTCCAAAACTCTAGCACATGACTCCAGTCACATACTGCTAAATATTGCTGAAGATAGAGTTATGTGTAAATGCAAAGCCCAAATAATGCGATAGCAATTCCTGTCAGAGGGCTTTGGACTGTACCTGCATGACTGTGGGGAAAATAGCATGATTTTTGCGGGGAACAGCAGAACCTTCTGAATCTGTAGTGTTTTGCTGTGCTGCTGCTAGCCACACATGGCTAGTTAGTACTTCAAATGTGTTTAGGAATTGCTTTCTAAATTTTGTTTAATTTAAAATTAAATAGCTTTATATGGCTAGTGTTTGCCATTTGAGATTGTGTAAAGAGAGATAATTATCCCTCATTTGTTTCTTTCTAGTTATCAACAAATAGTTTACTCAATGTGATTATGCTTTCTGTGGTAAAGATAATAAAACGGTGATCCACAACTTGGGAATGCCATCTAGAGAGCGAATATATACAGTTCAGCTAACCGCACGACAGCCACAGGAATAGGTTTTGAGTTTCCTGGCATGAAATTCCCCTGTTCTTACTACTTACTAACTAAGGCCTGCATAAGAAACCCAAGCTTTTTTGCAGTTGACTTTTCACTGTTTAGAAATGTAATTTATGTGTCTTATTGTCATTATTTTACAATTGCTGTCTACTGGGTTTTAGATGTGATATTTTAATATAGGTTTTGATGCCACTATTAAAATATCCTGCTGTTTTATGTCACTGGTCTATTCAAAACATTCCTATTTAAAATCTGTTTCATCATAAAGCTGACATGTTGTCATAGCAATTTTGATTAAGCGTTTTATTTGCCACTCTCAATTTTGGCATTCCAACTTTTGTTTCTAGCTCGTTTACTTTATAAGAAATTTCCCTAATTCTTGTTACAAACAATAAAAGAATCACAAAAATTTACAAGAACACTAAAGGACCTTCTCTTGTCCTCATTAGGTTACGTCATTGTCTACACCATACAGAGTCCTACTACAGTATCAGATGATATCAGGTCCATTCAGATCTGGCCATAGACTACAACACAATACCAACACTCGGAAATTGATATTGGGATGTTGCAGTTAGGATAGGAAATGTCCTTCTACCAAAAGGTTCATGAATTGATGACTTGATCTCTAGTTGTCAGCACTGTTGACGGGTGATTGGATCATGAGAATGAATTCATTAGATGAGTTCATACTGAATGAGTTGTTAGGAAGTGGGGATTGGTTGGAGGAAATAGGTCACAGAGACATATTCTTTTGGAAGCCTTATCTCTGCCTTTTTCTTTTATCCTTTTGCTTCCTGGTTGCTATGAGGTGAGAATCTTTCCTCTGTTGTGACCTTTCACATGATCTCACATGGGTCTCACCTTAGGCCCATAACAATAGAGCCAGCCAACCATGAGCTGAAACTTCTGAAATTGGGAGCCAAGGTCAACTTCTTCCTTTATGTTGTTTCTCTCATGTGTGTGAATAACTTCAAGGTATGTGTGTGTGTGTGTGTGTGTGTGTGTGTGTGTGTGTGTATGGGGGGGATGCATTCATGTATGTGTGCATTCATATGTGTGGCATATGTGTATCCACATGTTCATAAGCATGCATGTGTGAAGGCCATCGGTCAATGTCAGTGGCTTCCTCAGTTTCTCCCTCCACCCCCTGAGTTTTTTGAGGCAAGGTGTCTTATTGGCCTGGAGCTCACCAGTTTGGCTAGGCTGGGTGGCCACTGAGTTACAGGAATCTGTCTGACTCTTTAGCACTGGGATGACTGGTGGGGATCACCAAGCCCAGCTTTTAGGTGGGTGCTGAGGGATCTGAAATCAGGTCCTCATGCTTGCCTGACTGAGCCATCTCTCCAGCCACTCCATGTTATTTCCCCATATATGGGTTTGTTTAACTAATGCTACAACCAGGAATTACTCTGTCAGTATAAAAATCTCTCCTATACTTCCCCTTTATTGTCGTAGTCATCACCTGTTCACAGCATGCATATCCCCTGGCAGCTGCTAATTTTTCTTATTTTCTGTCATTGTATCTGAATGTTATATATTTTGGGATGCATTTTTTTAAAACTTCTCTTGAGACTTCCCTTTTAGCTAATGGATTATTTAGAGGTAAGTTGCTTAATTTCTAATTGTTTGGAAATACTTTCTTTGGTCCCATTGTTGTCAGAGGTGCATTCTGCATAATTTCAAATGTTTCTAAATTGTTCATGTATGCTTTGTGATTCAGGATATGAATGGCTCTTGGGAACTTGAAAGATGTATATTCAGCTGTTATGATATAGAATCTTCTGTGTACCCTAATTATATCTTGTTGGTTTATTATGTTGTTCATATTTTTGGCCAAACTTTAGAGATGTTATGATAATTAGCTTTATTTAGTCATTCTACAATGTTTGCATATGTCAAAACATATTTTATACCATAAATGTAAAGCATATGTGCCTGTCAATTTAAAAATAAATTACTTTTTAAAGATGTGGCATTTTTTTAACCAATTATATTCTGTGTATTTCTTAAATACCATACTGTTTTTCTTCTTCATTTAGAACTTATGGTCCCATATGTCCCTGGATCTCTGTTCAGTTTTTTCCATTTTTTCATCACTCATACTGAATCTTTTTTTTATCATTCTATCATTAATTTCCCTGACCTTCCCCCATCATCTTATTTTGTTCTATTGAGACCATCCAATGAGTCTTCAATTTTGATTATGAAATTTTTCCATTCTAAAAAAAAAGTTAGCCAGGCGATGGTGGTGCCTGGCCTCCAGAGTCCTTCCTAGGAAAGTCGGGGTTACACAGAGTAACCCTGTCTCAAAACAAAACAAAGCAAAGCAAAACAAAGCAAAACAAATAAGTTGCTTCTTTTTTTTTGGGGGGGGGAGGTTATTTCTGTACTGAGAGTTTCCATTTTTAAAAATTGTTTCTGCAGTGTTGAGAATTGCTTATCTTAAGCATTTTAAGATGGGCACTTTAAAAATTGTTGTTGAATAATTACAATATTTATATCATCTCTCTGTTGGTATTTGTTAAATGCCTTTTCTCACTCAAGTTATGTTCCTAGTTTTTTGTATCATGAATACTTTTATATTGTATCCTTAAATCATAATGTTGTGGCTCTGGATCTTATTTCATTCTCCTGTCTTAACACTCCTACTTTCATACCACTATAGTGGGGAGAAGACAGCGATAGCAGTTAAGTCCCCCCCTTCCTGATCCATTTATACTCAGTCTAGGCTTAGGGATGACATTATTACCAGTCAGGGGTGAAATTTAAGACCTCCACTGACACACACTGATATTAGGAGGAAGGTCTCCACTACCATTATATACTGGAGGATTCATTGATGCCTGGCATGAATGAAAGTACTAGATCATCATTCTGTCTTTCTAAAACTACCCCAGGGTAATGTGTAATGGAATGGGTAGTGGTAAAAGTCTAGTCACTGCTCTTTGTTGATGAGAATTGGGGTTAAATTTCTATTGTATTTGACTGGATTCTGCCCCACCCTGAGATCCATCCTATAAACAACCACCAAACCCAGACACTATTGCAGATGCCAACAAGATTTTGCTGACAGGACCCTGAAATAGTTGTCTCCTGTGAGGTTATGCCAGTGTTTGACAAATACAGAAGTGGATGCTCACAGTCATCCATTGGATGGAGCACAGAATCCTCAATGGAGGAGCTAGAGAAAGTACCCAAGGAGCTAAATGGGTCTGCAGCCCTATAGGAGGAACAACAATATGAACTAACCAGTACCCCCAGAACTCCTTGGGACTAAACCACCAATCAAAGAAAACACATGGTGGGACTCGTGTCTCTAGCTGCATATGTAGCAGAGGATGGTCTAGTCAGCCATCAATGGGAGGAGAGGCCCTTGGTCCTGTGAAGGTTCTATTCCCCAGTATAGGGGAATGCCAGGGCCAGAAAGTAGGAGTGGGTAGGATGGGAAGCAGGGGAAGGGCAGGAGGGAATAGGGGATTTTCGGAGAGGAAAGTTTGAAATGTAAATGAAGAAAATATCTAAGAAAAAATATATTAAGAAGAGTTTTCTTTAAAGGTTGTCACTTTCCTGTTCCTTTGGCTGGAGGTAGCTGGCTTTTTGTAAGGACATTTTTTGTGTGTACGTGCCTGCATGGCTGAGCCGATGACTACTCTGTCACAAGGTTCAGCATGTATTACTAAAACAGCAAACCCATGGAAGTCACTTCCATGTTATTACTTAGGCCCTAAGGCCCCTAGCAACCAGAACACCTTGTCCTTTCTACCTCGCAGAGATTTCAGAGAGATGAATATACTTGTTTACAATACCTTGTGGTTTTAGTTGTTTTTAATAAGAGGAACAGGGTAAGGAGAATCTACTCTTACGTTATATTGGAATCAGAATATGTAAGTGGTTGCTTAAAGAAAACACTGATGTTGTGTTAGTTATAGTCTCTTTCCCAGTTAAGAATAGATAAAATAACTCTGACCCTAATTCCTAGTCCTTGACAAATAGGTCTATTTTGTTCCAACTAGCTTGAATGCTTAGATCTTTAAATATCTCACATAAAGGAGAAAAGGTGGTCTTTGTCTTTTTATGACATATACATTCTATATATGTGCATACATACACACGCACACACACACACACAGTTTGAACATCATGAGTTTCTAATATTTTAAGCACCCCGAATAGAACTCTCTTTATTTAAAAAACCTCAAGTCTCCTGACTTGACGTACATTCTTTGGATTTTGATGAGATATGATCTCAGTCTATTGCCTAGGCTGGCCTAGAACTCATGGCAGCCCTGTCTTAGCCTTCTAAGTGCTGGGATTATAGGCATGGGCCATCAAATCTGAATCCTTTGATTTCTTAAAGTAGATTAGTGGCTCCAAACCTTCCTAGTGCTGCTACCCTTTAATATCGTTCCTTATGTTGTTGTGGTGACCCAACCATAAAATTATTCTTGTTGCTACTTCATAATTTATTTGGCTACTGTTATGGATCATAATATAATGTTTGTGTGTTCTGATGGTCTTAGGAGGCCCCTGTGAAAAGGTCCTTTGACCCTCAAAGGGGTTGCAACCTACAGATTGAGAACCACTGCAGAAGATGGGTTATAATTTAACCATTTTTTGAGTAAGATCATAATTATGACTCTCAATTTTTATATAGTCCTATAAAATCATGATAGTCAGAGGTATGTTTAATTTTTTTGTTTACTTTTATACTAAATTGACCCAATATTTGTGCTAGGTCTCTTTGTGTTTCCATATGTGTACGTATATAGAGTTGGTTTGCGCATGTGTATGTGTGTGTAGGCCAGAAATCAATATTGGTTATCCTTCCTCAATGGCTCTCCACCTTTATTTTTTTCAGACAAGGTCTCTAACTGAATTTGAAACTCACAGATTTGGCTAGACTGTCTGGCCAGTGAGATACAGGAATGTATCTCTGCTCCTCCCTAAGGCTCAGGCTATAGACAAACATCACTCTGCTTGGCTTTTAACATGGGTTCTGAGGATCAACACTAAAGTCTTCATGGTATGTGTTAGGTTACCAATAGAGCCATTTCCCTAGACCCACACTTAGATTTGATGATTTTTTTTTACTCATTCCTTTTTGCTGTTTTCAACCCACATTTGCAAAATTATTCCCAATCTCTTACCTAGATAGGACCAATAAGCTTCTTCAGTGTCTGAAGGGCATCTTGGGATGGTCTGGATTCACTGTCTCTGGACCATTGCATTTGGTTATCTGCCATCTTCACTTCAGTATGAGACTGAGACGTAAGTCATCAGGAACACAAGCTCCTGGGGCTCCTGAACCAGTTTACCCTATTTTTTTTGTTCTTTCAGCCCAATTGGGGGTTGTCTGCTAGGGCTGTTGAAAAGAACAAATGGTGACAGGAAGTGTTCTGAGGTAATTCTAGTCTGTATCACTTCCTTTCCTCACAGAGAGAAACTCTAAAATGTGAATGAAGAAAAGACACGTTCCATTTGAGACACTGAAAAAGAATACTTGGGGGTGCTGACAAAGAGTACAGAGTGAGGAATGTTTTTAAATTGCATTATAGAGGTCATGATAGCAAAGAATAGAAATGAGAATGACCTTCAGGGGCAGTTACTGTGGAATCCAGACTGCAAGGGTTTCTCTCGTACTGTGTATACTGCATGGATAGTGCAGAAGCAGTTCAAAGTTCATGTGTGAATTTAATATGATGGTTGTTACATGGCTAAAGAAACATCTAAAACTCATAAATGGGGAAAGCAAGCAAGGAAGTTATTAACTGCATTCCCTTTTATGCATCCATTTTCAGTATTTATAGTGTATTGTTTCAACATCTCAGACATGTTAAATTTTGAGTATCGCTGACCCTGACTCAACTGAAATACAAGGTATTTCCATCAAACTCTGAAATCCAAGTTCAGTTTCCATTGGCCACACCTAGGTACAAGTATTTAGTTTGAACATTTTATACTTCAACATTACGTGATAGAGCATTTTCCTATTAGTTTTCTTATTAGATATTCACTGCAGAACCAGGGGTGGGGAGGATTATCAACATTTTTTTTTGGAGCAGTAATCTCAGAATTTCTAAGAGTGGCCCAAGAGGACATGTCTATAACAGGCAGACCAAAAATAGAATCTAGCTCTTTGGCTTCCTAGGTCAACATTCAAGTCAGTCTACTCTCTTTTCTTCCTGTAAGATTTAGGGAGCAAATTTGTTTAATATATATGCCTTAGCACTTTAAAATTCTAAAGGCTTTGTTTTAGTAGGAATTGATTTATAAATCGGGTAGCTCTTAGCCACAAGAGGTTTAAGCTTCCCAGAGTGGCATGAGAGGATGTAAGACAAAGTCACTGTTTGACTGATTGTAATGGCAAGCCCCCAGAGATTAGTGACAGTTTCTAATTAGTCAATTCCCTTAGTGTCTTGGTTAAAATTAAATTTCATTTTCCTGTTTACACTGTTGGAGCCTGGTTTGGTGATATAGGAATAAAAAACACTGGAGCCTTAGCCCCATATACTTTTTGTACGTATGTATATGTGGGTATGAGTATACGTGTGTGTGTGTGTGTGTGTGTGTGTGTGTGTGTGTGTGTGTGTGTGTGTGTGTGTGTGTGCTCTTGTATATAGAGACTGAAGGGCAACCTTAGGAATCATCTTCAAATATACTGCCTGCCTGCTTGGAGACAAGGTCTCTCACTGACTAGGTACTCACTAACTAGGCAAAAGAGGCTGACCAGATCCCCAGGGATCTTCCTTTCTCTGCCTCCCCAATGTTGGGATTACAAATGGAATTACCACATTTGGTACTTTTTCATGTTGGTTTGAGGCATCAAATGCAGGTCCTCTTGTTTGCAAGGTCACATGCTTGACTGATGGAGCCATCTCCTAACCACTCCCACCAGCATCCTATTAAAGAACAAATTGAATACATTTCCCTGATAAAGACCAAGTGATGCTCTGATAGGAAAATATGCAATAAAGCATGGTTTCACAGTTAAATTATGTCTACAAATATAGCTAGTGTTTTAGAATTATATAAATGGAAAGATGTCATAATTAGATTTATAAATAATATTTGAAGTTTTTAAGTACTTGCATTTAGATTTAATGTATATATATATATATATATATATATATATATATATATATATATATATATATATACAGGAGGATAGAATAAATTCATTATATCTTAATTTCTGAAATTGATAAAGAATAATGTTAATATATTTTTTATGTCTATTACTAGCGTGTTTTGGAAGTAAATCTAATACAGAAACTTACATTTTGTTTTTTTCTTATAAAATTATATCTGCAAAGACTAAAGGACAATTTTTATATGAATGTATAGGTTTTATTTTTTCCTTTTATTGAAAATAGATACTTTTCTCATATAATATATTCTGATTACAGTTCCGCCTCCCTCTCCTCCTCTCCACCTTCTTATCCTGATCCACTCCCTTTCTGTTTCTCCTTAGAAAAGAACAGATTTCTAAAAGATAACAGCAAAACATAACAAAATAAAAGCAGAAATCATCACATTGAAGGTGGACAAGGCAAAACAATGCAAGGAAAAGAGCCCCAAGAAAGGGCATTAGATTCAGAGATCACACTTATCCACACACTCAGGAGTCCCATAAAAACATTAAACTGAAATAAAATAAAATAAAATAAAGCATATATATATATATATATATATATATATATATATATACTAATTCAAGTAATTCAAGTTAAAGCATATATAATATATATATATATATATATATATATATATATATATATATGGGCCATGCTGGCCCTGTGCTTGCTGTTTCAGTCTCTGGGAGTCCATAGGAGCACTGCTTAGTTGATTCAGAGGGATTTGTTCTCTTGGTGTCCTCCATCCCCTCCGGCTCTTACCCTCTTTACACCTCCTCTTCCATGGGGTTTCCTGATTTATGGTAAGAGGGATTTTATGGAGACATCCCACTTAGAACTGAGTGTTCCAAGGTATGTCTGTCTGTCTATCAGTCTGTCTATCTCTCTCTTTGTGTCTCTTTCTCTGTGTTTCTGTCTCTGGGTAATATCTAGCTGTGGGTGGATCTCTGTGTCTATTCCCATAGGCTGTGGGATGAAGCTTCTCTGGTGATGGCTGAATAAGGCACTGATCCATGTGTGCAGCAGAATAGCATTAGGCATCATTGTGCTGTTACTTGTTTTTTAAGACAAGTAGTATTTAGATTTACCCTAGGACTCTGGGATCTAGTTTTTGGTCATTTAAGCAGTGTTGGGTATGCATTGCATCTTGTAGAGTGGGCATAAAGTAAAATCAGACATTGGCTGATGACTCCTACAAGTTCTGTGTCACCATTGCCCTAGCATATTTTGTAGACAGGACAAATTGTAGATCAAAGGGTTTATGGTTGGGTTGTTATTTATGTTTTTTCCCAATATCCCAAAGAGTTCCTTCTCCTTCCAAAGACACTAGATGATGAGGTGAAAGTTCTATGTAGTCCCCAGCTCCACCTCTCTATGTTCAGTGAGTTGTGTGTGTGTGTTTCCTTCAGGAATGGGGCTGTCAGTGTGTGGAGTGCAACCTATTGTCTTGGCAACAGCCTGCATTGTTTGGGGATTTCCATGGGATCCCTTTGGCCAATGACTCAACTGGATGTAACCCAGTCCTGGTGCTGGAAGCTTATTACTTTGGTGACAAGAGATAGACAGTTGAGACTCCATCTCTCTTATTATTTTGAGACTTTATTAGAATTGCCTTCATATATATTCTAGAAAGTCTCCACTGCACTGGGTTTCCATACCCACACTTCAAATGTCTCAGTATACTTTTTAAAGCAATCTTACTATGTAGCTAAGGCTTTCCTGGAACTTGCTTTGTAAACCAGGATATCCTTGAAATTATGATGTAACCCAGTTTATGCTTGAATTTGTGGTAATTTTGATTCAGTCTCTCAGGTGCTGGGACTGTAGGTATGTACCACACTAAGTACAAAAATCTTAAATGATCAATGAAACTTTATGTTTGTAAATACCACCAAAATTAAGATATAGTCATTTCCAGCCATTTAGGGAGTTCTGTTTTCAATTCCTAGTGAATACCTTCTCCTGAGGTAACAATTGCTTTGATTTCTATAATATATTCATTTTGCTTGATTTGAGCTTTATTTAATCCCCTTGTACTTAACATAATATCTTTCATATATTGGTTTTTCGTTGCTGTGTAATATTATTATGTATGATAGACCACATTTTAAACTTCATTCCTTTGTTGATGGATTTTTATTTATTTCTAAGTTTATGATATTATAAATTACAGCTGTTGTAAACATTTTAAACTGCATTCTTTCACTGACAAAAGCATTGGCTTCTTGGAACTAAATCTAAAAGTGGAATTGTTCTGGTATATTTAATTCAACATTATTTTAGGAATGTCTGAAGGAACTTTTGTCTGGGCGTCTTATAAGAAGACATACTTTCTGAAGAATCATAGTTAAAGATGAGAATTTGCCATGTTTTCTTTAGGAGTTTGAGATTCTCTTCCTGGCAGATTTTGAGAACATTTTTCTTTGGCCAGTGACCTGAATCTTTCATGCTCGTGGGTAGATCTTTATTTTCCTGTGTCTGGTACATACTATGCACATCAGGGATAAGGAGCCATTTACTTTCAAGCTCTCTTTTTGGTATAGGGTCAGATTGTCTTTTCTTGGGCAACATAATTCAGATAATATTAAAACAACTGTTAAACCAAGTTTATTTTATAGAACTTTGCCTTGGGATCAACTTGGAATGCATCTTCAGTTTTGAAAGTGAAGGCACACCACACTTGTGATTCTATGTAATACCCAAAACTTGCCTCTGGCAACTTACCTTTACATTATTTCAATGGTAAAGAATTTTTAAACATCATATGTCTGCTGGCAACATTTTCTAATGAAGTGTTATATTGAAAGGGTATGGGGAAAATTCCTGTGGTCTGGGAGAAGGTGGAGGTGGTTGTAAATGAGCATAAAACTGGGAAAGTACTCAAAAAGAGGAAAAGAGTTTCTGGGAAACACTCTACTTCTGAGGTGGTCTAACACTTAGCATGGTACCAGAGGGACCAGAGGGAGACCACCCTTAACCATTTTCATGACACAATCTTTAAAAACAAAACAAAAAACCCCACATGTCTTTGCCTCACTGTCTTTGTTTTCTTAACAGCACTTAAGCAGTGGCGAATAGTAAAAAAAAAAAAAAAATGCTATGGGGATTTCTCAATGCACGATGACTTGATATACTACTTCTTTAATTTTTTAAATTTCGGTATATAGTTACAGAGGTATTAGAAATTCTTCAGAGGCTCCATGAAGCCTGAGTAAAGTCCAAAAGATCCTTATTAAAGCTGCCTAGGTCAGCATCTTCTGGGGCTGAGCCTTTCCATAGCCTCAACACTTGCCAGTCCCCACATGATGTCACTATTAATGCTTCAGTCTCCCTCACCCCATCTCTCACCCCCTCCTGCCTGCCTCTCTCCATTTCTTCTTCATTCTCTTTGCCTTCAGAGGAGCTGTCAGTGTTTGGTTAAAAACTCTCTCTGTCTCTGTCTCTGTCTCTGTCTCTGTCTCTCTCTGTCTCTCTGTCTCTCTGTCTCTCTCTCTCTCTCTCTCTGTGTGTGTGTGTGTGTGTGTGTGTGTATGTATGTATGTTGTATGTAAGGTGTCCATGTTTGTGTTGTTGTATTCATGTGAATGCAGGTGGTGAGGTATACATGAGTATGTGTGCATATGGAGACCAGAGGTTGGTTTTTGGTGTCTACCTCCAATCAATCTCTACATTATTTTTTGAGGTAGGGTGGTCTTCCACTGAACCTGAACTTCACCACTTGGCTAAGTTGCCTTGCCAGTGAGTTCCAGAGATCTAACTGCACTATCCAGCACTGGAATTACATGAGCATGCCACTGCACCCAGATTTTATGTGTGTGCTGCACATCTGAACTCAGTATCTCATGCTTGTGCAACCAGCACTTTACCAGTGAGAAGTCTCCCTCTGGCCCTGGTTCACATTTCTTTATCCTGTAGCATCTTTTCCTTGTCCAATTTGATGAAGTTTCCTTTATTTTACTGCCATCTTTCTTTTCAAAGATTCCTCTAAACCCCAAACTGGCTTATACAAACTACATTTATGCATCAGTTGGTTCTAGTATATTTTCTCATCAGACTGTATGCAAATTAACTTTTTATTTCTCATACCAGAAGGTATGCTTTATTTCCAGGGTTTAGCCTAGGACTGATCCTTTGGTAGATGACAATTAAAGGCTAACATTGATGTTTAGATGAGTGTATTAACCAGCTTAATTTTTTTGGCATAGGGTCTCATTCATTTGATGGTGACCTCAAGCTTGATATATAGGCAAGACTGACCAAATCCTAATCCTTCTGATTCAGTCCCCTAAATTACTGGGATTACAGGCATGTACTACTATATCTGGCCTTTTAGCCCTTTAGTATTTGGTAAACATTTGATTAACCTTAGGTATGGTTCTTATAAAGCATTATAACCAGAGAGAGCTACAGGGGTCAGATGATCACTACGTGACCTGAGATTTTACAGAGTTCATTTTAATATAGAGATACATTTGATATATTAAATACGCAGGATGCCCACAAATAGCAGTGATCTAAAATACAAAGGGCTCAGTGCCATGAAGGAGATATAAATAAAGCGAGTTTAGAAGAGACAGCTTTTCCCGATTTCTTGTTGAGAAAATTAATGAGTAAAAATAGAAAGTAGCACTTGAGACAAGAAATTGAGGACAGGAATAAGCAAAGATGGGAATCTCTCATGTATCATGCAGTTTATCTGTGGCCAAAGAGAGCAGATACTATGAAGTAGTAATAAGCAATATGAAGCAACTGGAATTGTGGGAAGTGTCCCTGTTGGAGAAGCATCAAATACTAAGCTGATGAGTTTGTGTTTATTTTCTCTCAGGTGGCATAGCCTTAGAAGACTCGCACACTTTTTTTTTAAAGCTTTATGACATTAGCAGAGATCCTTTAAGATTAACCTCTTACTGAACTATCTTAGAGTATACTCAGTAAATCATTATAGTCAATTTCTATACAGAATAGTACAGAAAACCCCATGGCCTCTTGCTCTTTGACCTTTTCACATCATTCCCCTTTCAGTGAAAACTTTCCTGAAGTAACAGATTACATGACCAATACAGTTTAAGAAGTGAAAATTGAAATTTACAAGGGCAAGAAACACTACCAAGATAGAAATGCCTTATAAAAATGCAGAAACAAAAAACGATGTTTGCTTAGGAACCATTTTCAAAACATTGCCTTTAGCTGTCTGGAAAATTCCAAATACAGTATATGAATTGTACTGCTGGTATTTATTACTTTGGGGGTAGCTTTTAGGTCATTTCCAGTTAAATATAACTATAGTCTCCTATCTCAGGGTGTCTACTTTCCCTACAAGCAGTGAGGACTGCATTTCTGTTTGTTTTGTGGCATCTGGTTTCCAGTTATGTAAAGCCAGGCCTTGAACATTATAGACCTCAATTACTGTAACAACATTTTTGTTTTTATTGCTCTCTGTGTCTTTAGTACCTTGGATATAGTTTATATCATATGAACAGCACAGCACACCACAGAAGGAATACTGGTTAAAGAACAAGATTAACTTGGTTTGAGTCCTGTTCACTAGCTATTTGGCCTTTGACAGTTGTATCACCTCTCCTAAGAATATATTCTTTCATCTCAAAGATGGAAAGAGTGGTTCTTGCCCTGACTTTCTAAAGGGCTCATGTCCAGGATTGCATGCAAGTACTGTAAAAACTGTCAATGGCTTTACCAAGACTTGAACTGCACTGGCTAGCTTTACAGTTTATAATGCAATCCCATCTTCCCTCTCTTATCTTACATTTCAATATTGCCCAGGATCTAACCCCATCTCCAATGCGTATGTATATACATAGTATTCTACTCACCTGGAGGACTTTTCCTCTTTCATCTCCATTAAATTCAATCAAAAATTTAAACACCAGTTCAAGGTTCATCCCACTTGATCTCCCTTTTCTGAGTTTTGACAACACGTAGCATTGTCAATTCTTGCCTTGTTAGTTGCCTTTTATCCTTCTCTCTCTCACATAAGCCTCATATTAAATCATTTTATGATACTTAGCCAGTTCACTTAACACTTAGTGATTATTTGTGAGGCTTTTTTTCCTGTTTGCTCTGTGTTTCTGTGCACCAAGTTAAGAACTCAGTAATTAATTGTTCATTTATTTCAAAATTTACATATAGACTATCTTAATAGAGACATGTGACCTCATCTTTTTCCAGCGCTTGAAGTACTCCTACTGTTAGCTCATTCTACCCTACTTCCTACAGAACCACAGAGGAGCCCTTAGGATAGAACTGCTTATCATAACTTTCTGAGGTGATGGAACCATTCTATATCTATCTGCCCCACACAGTAGTTATTAATTGTGGTCCTTGAGTGACTGAAATGTAGCTTAGTGATATGAAGAACTGATTTTTTTTTGTTTTCTTTTATTTTTTGAAATAAAGTCTCTTTACATGGCCCTGGTTGTCTTCAAACTAGCTCTGTAGACCAGACCAGCCTTGAACTCACAGAGATCTGCTTCCTCGGTGTCGTGAGTGCTGGGGTTAAAGCTGTTTACTACCACCACCCCAGCTGGAGATCTGATTTTTAGATTGATGCCGAAGCTTGAACTCAAAGCCTCATGTCTGCTAGGCATGCACTTTACCATTCACTTAGCTACACTTCAAACCTCTTCAGTTTTTAAATTACTTTGAATTTTAAAAGGCATGTGTAGCTAGTGGCTACTATATTGGACAAGTGGCGTTCTAACCTTTTTGGTCATCACGCTATGAAAAATACATTTTATATTACAATCTACTTCATGTAGCTATAAGCAAGGCTTATAGAACACTATAATAAGCATACTCTAATCCCCTCTGTGTTAGTCTATGTATTTCACTTCTGGAGATTTTTTTGTATGTATGGGGGAGGGGCATACGTCTTATAGGCTTATATGTATGTAGAAGTGAGGAGGATATTTGGTGTCTTCCTCTATTGGTGTCTGTCTTATTCTCTTGAGACAGGCTTTCATTTAACTTGAACTTTACTCTTTTGGCTAGTCTGACTGGCCAATAAACTCCTGGGATCTTCTTATCTTCCTACACTGCACCCCCCACCCCCATCCACCATAGCCCAATGCTGAGATTACAGACAATCAAGATCATGCCTGGCATTTTTAATTGTTATGAGGGTTAGAGACTCAAACTTCATTGCTTTTACCCACTGAACTATCTCCCCAGCTCTCAACTTTATGTATTTGTTTTTAAAGTAGAAAGCATAAAAAGGAGATTTATTCAATATTACTAAAAGGGGAAAAGACATTCAACACAGACACAACTCTGTTTCTGGGGACCTGAAGTGAGATCAAAGTTTAAATTGATGGCCAAGGATATGTACGTCTAAGTAGTCAAGGTGTGGCCATGCCCACCAAAAAGTACTACTACAACACACTATGTANATAATCTCTCTCTCTCTCTCTCTCTCTCTCTCTCTCTCTCTCTCTCTCTCTCTCTCTCTCTCTTTTGGTTTTTCGAGACAGGGTTTCTCTGTGTAGCTCTGACTGTCCTGGAACTCACTTTGTAGACCAGGCTGGCCTTGAACTCAGAAATCTGCCTGCCTCTGCCTCCCAAGTGCTGGGATTACAGGCATGTCCCACCATGCCTAGCTTGTAGATATCTTAAGCCTTGACAAATTATGGCCTGAAGTTTATAAAATATATCTAACATCATAAAGTAGGACAATCTGAGGTTCAAAGAAGTATGGTCAGTCCTCCAAGGTCACAGGTTAAGTTCCAACAGAAATTCCTTCTCTTTACCATGCTAGATATGCAAAATAAAAGAGAATTAGATATAAAAATCAGAAAACCAGTTAACTGGTACTTATTTTGACTGGATAGTGTCAATTCCATGGTTCTGCATTAATCATGAGCTCAGTATTGAAGTGTTATTACTGCCTTAGATTTAGCTTGAGTTTTTCTGTCTAATGTCACCAGTATCATAGCATGGAAGTGGAATACTTTAAACCCACTCCATGTCTTAGAAGTAGCACCAGTGTGAAACTATCCTCTGTGACTCCCTCCAGTTCCTTAGTGACAGGTGACTAGGAAGACTGAGTAAGAGCGAGAAAGTGTGTTGTAGGACGCAAGGTCCTTCTCACCTCAGTTGTACAAGAGGGCCTCAAGTCTTACATACTCCACCAAACATTTCTGCATCCATATATTCAATGTGCTGCCCTCTTATCAACAAAGATAGATGGTGGCATGGGCAGAGCAACATTTGTTGCTCAGTTTAAGATATTCTAAGGTCCTGATTGTCAGAAAAAGTCAGGCACAGGCAAGGAGGTGAGTATAGAAGGGACATTGTCTGTGCAGAGGTCAGCAGAGACTTGGGGAGACCAGAGCAACCAATAAACCCAGGTGGAAGGAGATGAAGGCACATTCTAGGATGCACCAGCCCTTTGGTGTTCTGGATTTTTTTTCTCCCGACTTTTAGGCTTTCCTAAACATCTCCTGTGCTTCTTTTCAGAATTCTTTTGTAGGTGGACTTCTCTTTGTCTCTCTAAACCCGTCCCCCGTCCCTCTGAATCTAAGCTGTTCTGCATACACCAAGCATATTACCCACCAGCCCACTCCTTTACGTGTCAATGTGTCAGCCCTCCCACTTGAAAACCCCAAGTTATTTTTTTTAGTCTCCCAATTTCACCTACCCCACCCTACACTCAGTTGCTTGCCAAGTGCATTCAGTGTTTCCTCAACCAGGAAGTCCCTCCCTTCCACATTGCAGGCTTCTATCTTACTGCCACTGCTCAGAGTGTGCTATATGAGAAACAGATGGACAGTTTTATATCTTTCTACAAAATCGGAATTTCTTGAACAACAACAGATTCAACAGTTATACTGGTAGCCTGCTGGCTATAGTTTGTCAAGTGGCCCTGGCTTTATTACAATCTGCATTACTAATATTAAATTTCAGATCACAGATTGCACATCAAGCAGCAATTCTGTCTTTATGTGCAAAGGTTATAGAATAGCTATAGGAGGGTCGAAAAGGCTGGAGTTTTAAAAAGGCCTTACTAGAGACAGGTAGAGAAGCAGTGCAGATGTAAAGAGCATCCACCCCCTCTGAGGTAAGGTAAGGTACCCAGATGGAGAGCTGCCAGAGCTGAGCTGTAGGGCTGCAGGGGTGAGCTGCAGTACTTGTAAGCCAGACTGAGTTGAACTATAGAGGCAAGGTCCAGGAGCATGTCTAGACAGACTCACAGTTGTATGGGAAACAATTTGAATAGCTGTGGGGAAACAAGCTGCTCTGAAGCCCCGGGGACAGTCACGAGTTCCTGTTAGTCCCTGGATAAACATACTGAGTGGTCAGAGAGCAGGTCTCTGGGGGCTGTTGTCATCACGTATTAGGTGTCCTCAGGGCCCAGGTATAGGTGGTGTACACGTTCTGGTGACTTTGGTAAGTTCTTGGGGCTGTCTGTTTTTTGTTTTCCTGATATGCTTTTTAAAAAAGATTTATTTATTTTAATGAGTACACTATAGCTGTCTTCAGACACATTAGAAGAGGGCATCAGATCCCATTACAGATGGTTGTGAGCCACCATGTGGTTGCTGGGAATTGAACTCAGGACCTCTGCAAGAGCAGTCAGTGCTCTTAACTGCTGAGCCATCTATACAGCCCCTGATATGCTTTCAATATGCCCAGGTGTTCATATAGTCCTAGCTTACCAGTTTGTAAGTATGATGTTTGTACTTTCAGGAAAAAAAAAAGTATTAGTCTGTGCTTCATTGGTGGTGCTGGACAGGTGTTGGTGTTCATGTGCACAATGGAATCTGGAGTTATCTTGACTCTGCATCTGTGCTCCAACTCAAACCACATGCTGCTTGTAAAGTGGAGTCAGTCAGGACAAGGCAGCCTGAAAATCACTGTTGTATACAGTAGGAAGTACCTTAGAGCAGAGCACAGCTTCATCTCAGCAACCACGAAGGCTTAGCTCTTGCCGTCACCTTTCTTAACATCGAAAAGGTCCATCCATCCCGGGTTGGACCTGTGCTCTTTCCTTTTCCCACTTTGTACCCCATTCATATGGTCTACATTCTGCTGTTATCTGATTCTAGAACCATCTTCCCTCATAGATGAAAAAGCTCCGAAGGACCAATACTGTATCTTACTAATTTTCCCTCATGTCTAGCACATAGTAGGTACCCTGTTAAGTTGATGGGATGAACTATGAATGGCTATTCAGGGGTGTGTATGTGTTTTCTCCAGTGAATGTTTTGGTTTTGAAGATGTGACCTACCAGTACTATGTTAAATATGCATGTATTGCTGTGGAGACTGATTTGGAACCAGCAGTCCTTGCTTGGAGTTAGAAAGGGAACCCACTTCTGTATTTGCCAGGCACTGGCATAGCCTCACAAGAGAGAGCTATATCAGGGTCCTGTCAGCAAAATCTTTCTGGCGTATTGCAATAGTGTCTGGGTTTGGTGGTTGTATATGGGATGGATCCCCAGAAATGGATGCTCACAGTCAGCTATTGGATGGAACATAGGGCCCCCAATGGAGGAGCTAGAGAAAGTACCCAAGGAGCTGAAGGGGGCTGCAACCCTATAGGTGGAACAATAATATGAACTAAACAGTACCCCCGGAGCTCATGTCTCTAGCTGCATATGTAGCAGAAGGTGGCACATTCAGCCATCATTGGGAAGAGAGGCCCCTTGGTCTTGCAAACTTTATATGTCCCAGCACAGGGTAACGCCAGGGCCAAGAAATAGGAGTGGGTGGGTAGGGGAGCAGGGGCAGGGGGAGGGAATAGGAACTTTCGGGATAGCATTTGAAATGTAAATAAAGAAAATATCTAATAAAAAATAAAATAAAAAAATACGATACTCAAAGCTAAAAAAAAAAAAAAAAAGGAAGTAACCTGCATACGTTGTGTTCCTTTTCTCTCTGCCTTGGGACTCTGTCACTAAAGGATTCCTGAGACTTTACTTTAGATATCCAGAGTGATGTGCCAACATGAACATCTTTTCTTCTTTGTGGTGTTAGACACAGAAAACTGACTGACACAATTATTGCTATTGAGTGCAAGAGAAAAATACTTAAAGGTATTCCTACACCAAATGACCAAATCCTAGATAAAAACCAAAAATCAGGAATCAAAAACTCTGATTCCTAGCCTCAGAAAAGCTCTGAATGTTTTGATGGAAAACCGAACCTATAGGTAAGAATGTCTCTTATGCAGCGTATCACCTGTTTTCGAGCACAGATATGCACACACATCTCATTAAAATTCCTGGGACAGTGTTCAGCATTTCTACCAAGTAAGGAATGGTTGAAAGTCATTTTGTAGAACTGCTTATTATCCATTTAAGATGGGAAGACTCATTTGTCATCCTATTCAGCATTCTGCCTTCTCAGTGAGCATAATGAATATTTATGAGCATTCTCCCACTATTTTCTCTGAGGCTTCTGTACAGTTGGTTGCAAAATCTTTCCTCATCGGGTTTCCATTTGCTCTTGCTTAGAGATGGAGTATCATATACATAAGGAAAATATGATAAACAGAGGCCATGTCTCCAGAAATGTCAGGGTGGAAGGGCACTGGTAAGAATTACTACATAGAAGCCAGGTGTGGTGGCGCACACCTTTAATCCCAGCACTCGGGAGGCAGAGGCAGGCAGATTTCTGAGTTTGAGGCCAGCCTGGTCTACAAAGTGAGTTCCAGNAGCTGAAGGGGGCTGCAACCCTATAGGTGGAACAACAATATGAACTAACCAGTACCCCCAGAGCTCGTGTCTCTAGCTGCATATGTAGCAGAAGATGGCATATTTATCCATCATTGGGAAGAAAGACCCCTTGGTCTTGCAAACTTTATATGCCCCAGTATAGGGGAACACCAGGGCCAAGAAGTAGGAGTGGGTGGGTAGGGGAGCAGGGCAGGTGGGGGAGGGTATAGGGAACTTTCGGGATAGCATTTGGAATGTAAATGAAGAAAATATCTAATAAAAAAAGAAAAAAGAAAGAAAGGAAACCCACGGGGAGCTAACCTCTTTCAAATTCCTCTGGGCGCTGAGATTCTGTGGCCTTTTAACTCTACTTTAAAGAGCTTGTGGTATTCTTTAGCACAAGGTTCATGGTATCTTGAAGTCTTGTTTTTTGTCTTTGTTAAAATGTGTGTGTGTGTGTGTGTGTGTGTGTGTGTGTGTGTGTTGTTTTTCAAGGTTTTTTTTTTTCATTTACTTGCAATTTTCTAAAATAACCCTAAGAAAATATAGTCAATCCTTGGGGGAATATGACATCAGGAAAAATAGCAGAGCGAATATTCACTCCTTAATGATAATGAAAAAAATACAAAAACAACTGGCAGTGTGTGTCAGACTTAGTTTCTTCAGAACTCCATAAATGCAAAGGTGTGCACCAATACAGGGGCCTTGTATCTAGGAAAACAAACAACATGTTGGGAAGGAGTGTTTTTAACTTGTTCTCCTCTCACCTTTGGACTTGTACTTCATAGCTATAATATCCTTGAAAGTCAGCGCTTCCAGTCACAGAAAATCCAGCTGCCTAGCGGCCACTATGGCCCCTGTAGAGACCTATTGCCAGGTCATCTGTCTAGGCATTCCTTGGAAGACCCCACTTATAAGTCTTACGTATTTGACATTGACTGTGGCTTGCAGACAGCCTTTTACCCAGAGTGTTGTTTTTTAAACCATTAGACACAATTTTTCAGTGGCCTGAAGCAATAGCTAATCTTCCCAGCTAACTAACCAGAAAGCATCCAAGGAAAAACAGAGGGATAAGACACCTTGAGGATTTCTAAAAGCTTGAGATAGTCCTGAGAATCTAGAAAACACATGTATACATGCAGCTGTTACATTTCCGAGGGGGTGTGTGTCGAGTGTTCAGGGCACATGATTCTTATTCCTGAGCTTTACCAAGCAGACAACAATGGAAGATATCTCCTGGCTGGGTTGGAGATAAAGACATGCCCCAACATGTATACAGAGCCTCTTGGTTTGGGATGGGAGACATTTTGCTTCCAGAAGTTAAAGGAAATCCTGATTTAATCATTATACTAACTCAGTAGAGACATCAGTACAATAATTATTCTAAAGTGATATGTAACAAGGTGGGGTTTATTTTTCCTTAGGCATAGTAGCTGTTAATTCTAGACAACCGAGCTACATGTTTGTATCTCTGCCTTTGAACAACCTGCAAGAACAAGGCTTTATAATCTTGTTATTTGATTTGTTAAATTTGAAAGGCTAGCCAAATGTAGTTTGTGGGGTCAGAAGAACTAAAGGGGATTTTTTGTTAGTCCGAAGTAATTGTGTCAGAAATGAGAGGGTTTTTTGTTTGTTTGTTTGTTTGTTTGTTTTTTGTCACCACCTCAACTGCTTCTCAGGTGGCTTGGTCTTTTGTCTCAGTTCTCCTGGTGTTGGACCTATTCTCTTCCTTTCCCAGGCGCACTTAGACATAGTGACACTGCCACTCTGTGTTCTATATGTACAGCCTTGATTTGGGACTTACTGAGGACAGCCACACTGCATTCTGGGAGTCTTCTAAGAGGAGAAAGGATACAAATAGAAGCTATAATGATCTTCTTGCATGCCTAGCACAGCTTGCGAATGCGTAAAGAGCCAGAGTCAAATTCTTTGGCTACCATTTTATTCAGAGCCATCCTAAATGAAGCAGGGCAGTTGTCACAGACTTTAAAGGGCTGTACCAAAATTGACCAGATAGCTGGGCAATGACTCATGGTGGCAGGGCTGGCAATAGAGGAGTCCTTTCCTTCAGCCTGTACTAAAAACAGACCCAAGGTTTCTATGTATACATGCTGTACATTTATCTAGTGTCATCTGTCCTCATAAAGGGTGCATGTGAGGCTATCATTTTCTCATGCTTCTCTCAAGCTACTTAAAAATTATCTTTTTTTCTCATTGTGGAAGAGCACCGAGTATGCATTTCCACTTGGTTTCTCCTGCCTGTGGTGGCTCGAGGGTGGGGTGAGAGGTACACCGTGTGATTTGCCCTGCCTCTGTCACCCACCACCCCCTGGGAAGAGCTTGACCTGAATGGTCATTTTTAGCCTGGTATTTCCTGTGTGTGGGCCAGGGCCTGAGGCCAGAGGCAGAGAGGTTAAGAGGGCACAGGTTCTCTGGCAGAATGCTCTCTGGGGAATGAGATAGCCATCTCATGTCTAACTTCTTTAAGTTTGAAACACTACAGAGTCTGTAATCTTAGTAATGAAAACAAACCAAAGGAGAACGGCTACTTAAATTCCCGAAAGACAAGCATTCTGTGATACGTTTCAAGAAAATACTCCCACTTAGCTGTGTTTCTAAAAGTAATTGCATGGATTATGACTTCACCCTCCCACAAAATCTTTTGAGCAGAGACACCTGCTTTCATGTTTGGCAAGGGCTTCTTTATACTTAGTAACATTTATTTCTATGAAGACAACATGGTTCTAAATTAGAAAACAAATCCCAAACAATCTGGCCTTTCAAGTGACTTAAACATATCCCACAGTGCTGCTCACACCGGAAAATACACCCATGGGACATTTAGGGACTGCTTTAGGAGAGCCCTTGCAGCTACTTGTGGCTGAACAAAGGGGCCCCTATTCTTGCTCAGCTTCTTTTTGGAAAAGGGGTAGGGAACTTCCAAAACTAAGAGATGGGAAATGTTTTGTGCCTTTGCTTTCAACTCACAATGTATTTTCTCATGCAAAGACATAAATTTGTGAAGTATAACTATCCAGTTCGTTTTTCTGGTTATAGATTAAAACAGATTTTGGCATGCTAGCTTAGAAACTTATTTACTACCTATATTCTCATTATTAGCTCAGAAGAAAATGACTTAGAAGTAATTTGGAGGCAGGGCCCCTACATGGATCTGTCTTTAGTCTTTTAGCAGACCTGTTCCTCCCTCCCATAAAAGTGAACATAAGCTTGAACACCTTCTACGTTCTGAAAGTATAGCCTGAGAACTCATGAGATTTTGTTTTATTTCACTTGAATTGAGAGATAAATATGGCCGACTATAACAGGAAAACTGGCTTTTGTTACTCATAGTTACCACACTCAGCAGCCCTGAAAAAGTTTGTGTCCGAAGGGGGTGGGTTCTCAACTAACCAGTTCTTTAGCAAACATCAACAGTGTCTCTTATGGTTTAATTTGATTTTACAGTGTCTGGCCACCTGGTGTTAGGGTCAGATCTTAGAGTAAACTTTCAGTCTTGAAAGATCTGCCCGCACTTGAGATAGCAGCTGTTAGTCCTTGCTTGTGGTTTCCTCTTTCGACCACCGCTGTCCCCTATTTCTCCCCACCTGTGGCTTAATCATTTGCAAGGCTTGCTTACAGAACTCTGGGAATTACTTACAGACATTTACTCATTTATTATTAAAAAAAAACATTGCAAAGGATGCAGATAAATAGCCAAACAGAAGATATGTATGGGAGGTAGGGGAGGGGATCCTTCTGTTCCCTCGGTAGGTACTACTATGTGCTCAACATATTCAGAACTCCCCAAACAGTGGCATTCGTGAATGTTTTATAGAGGCTTCATGGTGCATGCATGAGCTATTTTTCTATTCCATTTCTAACCTCTTTCCTCCCTGCAGAGTAGGGATTGGAATGAAGTTTCCACACTTTCAATCGTTTCTTAGTTTTACAGGTGACAAGCTACATCTGAGTGCTCATCAAGAGCAGCTGTATTAGAACAGAAGATACTCTCATCACCCAGGAAATTTCAAGAGATTTGGGGCTCGGAGTCCGGAACTAGGGTCAAAGGCCAAATAATAGAACAAAAAAAGCTATGTCTGACATCCTGGTGCTCAGGAAATCACAGGGATTTTCAGAGCTGTGTGCCAGAAAATGGGGACAGAGAGAAAATATATAGTTCTTATTATATCACAACATCACAATAGTCATTTGTGAATCTCAGGAACAAGTTCTATTTATGATCAGCCTCAAGAGCCTTCTTTGTATAAGCTATTGTGTAAGTAAGATGGAAAATAAAAACACTGTAAAAATACCCAGTCTTCTAGCTATAATGTTATCATTCTTACAATTCCACGTTCTCCAGTCTCAATGCAGCCTCCTTGGCTGCTAGAAACCTCACCATATAAACCTTGAAATATTTTTATGGAAACAGACAAGAGCCAAGTGTACCAGTATTATCATCTTACCTTGGTCTACTTTTGTGGGGAGAAGCTACCTAAGGGGCTGTTTATGAAGAAGTCCTCGTGAAAAAAAGAGTTTTAAACTAAATCTGGGCATGCGGATTTTCAGATATCATTTAAATGGGATCATGAAAATAAGGTCAAAGGAAGTATGAAGAGCTTGAAAGGTGGCTCAGTCAATAAAGTGCTGGCTGTGCACCCACTTATTTAAATATTTAAATATCTATGGTTAAATATCCAAATATTCAAATATATTTAAATATCCCTTTAGTGTCAACCTGATGACATTTTTACTTTCAGGGCAAAGACAGAAGTCAGCAAATCACAGGAGCAAGCCCTATCTCTGAAATTATGTTTGTGTGTCTTCATTTTCCTTTAGTTATGTCCAAGTATGAAAACCAGATTATTATTTTCCCTGACTGCCTGGAAGAATTCCCAGATACAGATGAGCTGGTATGGATTCTGGGGAAGCAGCATCTCCTTAAGACAGGTAAGCCTGGGGGCAGTAGTGGGGAGGACCCAGCTAACATGGATGCCTGGGGCTAAGAGGTTTCTCATTTTTCTTTTTGGATTGATAAAATGTTGTCTGTGACACAGATTACTAAACAGCAAATGAAAGCTTGCTTGTTTCACAGTTCCTTCCAAGACCCTGAGAAACCTTAGCAGGGCGTTTACATGATTTGGGTTTTTGTTTGAACATTTTGCAAAAGCAACATACCTTTATTCTTTTCTGTAAAGAAGTCCTGTCCCCATTCCAGGAGACATAGGATTCAAACATATGCAATCATTCATAGTATTACTAGCCAGTATTTAGTCATTGAGCTATACAGTTTTTAGTCTTATCATGTCCTTGTGCTTCTTCCACATAAACACAACTGTCAGAAATAATATCAGATACAAGAAATCATCTGTTTTCAGATTTTCTTCTAATAATTGCATTGTCATAGTTGATTCTGGGTTTATATAGAACTTCTAACTACTCGCAGTAGATAGAAAGGAGGCTTGGGTTTTCCCACTTAACAGAACATTTTTTTATTCTTTTTAACTTATTTTATTAGATAATTTCTTCATTTACATTTCAAATGCTATCCTGAATGTCCCCTATAACCTCCCCCCACCCTGCTCCCCTGCCCGCCCACTCTCACTTCTTGGCCCTGGTGTTCCCCTGTATGGGGCATATAAAGTTTGCAAGACCAAGGGGCCTCTCTTCCAAA
>NC_034613.1:119795507-119806064 GCF_900095145.1 Mus pahari
CTGTGAGCATCCATTTCGGTGTTTACCAGGCACTGGCATAGCCTCACAAGAGGCCGCAATATCAGGGTCCCTTCAGCAGAATCTTGCTGGCATGTGCACCCTACCCTTGATTTTGAGAAAGGGTTATACCTCAAGCTTACCTGGCATTCTAGAACTTACTGTGTAGACTAGATTGGCCTCAAATTCACAGCAGTGCTCCTGTTTCACCCTCCAAACTGCTGAGATTTACAAGCATTCAGCACTATGCTCAGCTGGGAAATGCCTTTCAAACTAATTTTTCGTGTATTTTGCATTCCTTCCCAGCATAGAGCCAAGTTAGAAGGTATAGAGCCTGTAAAAGTGACCTTTGTAAAATGTTTAAAGGTGCAGACATATAGTAACAGCAATATTTGGCACATACTGCATACTAGATATTAACTAAGTGCTTTGTAAATGTATATGTATGTATATATTGAATTTATATGAATTATCTTGTTTAATACTATAGCTTCTCAATAAAGTAGGTATTGCTGCTCCTCTTTTACAGACGAGAGAACAGAAGCTCAGAAAACTTGAGTAATAAGTTTATGTACACAGTAAGAGCAGTCAGAGTTCAATCCCAAGTTAAGTCCCACCCCACTATGTGCTGCCCTTGCTTTTGTAATTCTCTTGTAATTGTCTCAGGCTCTTGAGTACTAGGATTATAGAATTATCTTTAGATTATTCTAGAAGAATAATTAGAAGAATGTTTAGAGTAGCTAAACATTCAAAATGAAGGTAAAGGGACATTAATAATATTGAAATTATTAGACTCAAATGAGATGAGGTTTCCTGTGAATGTCCTGTTACAATCAATTTGATTGCCTACTTGAAAATAAGGTTGCTGTTGGCATAAAAGTCAGATGTAGGCATTTTTTAAAAAAGAAGATGGGATATGGTAATTTAATTTTAACTTTACATTTAATTACAGAAAAATCTAAGCTGTTGTCTGATATAAGTGCTCGTCTATGGTTTACATACAGAAGGAAATTTTCACCGATTGGTAGGTATATCATTTGTTGTGCTGTGCTTTTTTTCCCTTGTAGATAGTTTTCCTGAGGTTATCAATGACATCACAGAAACCTCAGAATTAACAGCTCACTGTGGCAAAGAATTTGATTTAGGGGAGCAGGTAAGTTTAACATTTCATCCAAAAATGTCATTGTGGAAGTAGCCATTCACCTGTGACTCCATGCTGTTGTACTGTCACACCAGTGGTCATTTCAACCCACCGTCAAGTGTTCATGCAGCAGATGGCATCACTTTTTAAAAGAAAAAAAAAATCAAATAAGCTCTAATTAGGTAGTATCTGGGTATTAAATTACCTTCCATTGCTATATGGCGCCGTGTGACTATTAAAGAGGCTTGGACCTTGAAGGAAAGAAAATAATTCCTTCTGCTTTTTTCCTCATGAGATGAGAACATTTTGACATTCAGAGATAAATTAAGAAAGATTTCTTTAGAATTCATTCTAGTCTGTTCCTAGCTGCTGTCTAGGGGAAAAGAAAGGATCATTCATTAAGTTAAATGAATTTGCTTCATCTGAGAGATTTGTAAAATGCTTGTGAATAGTGAAGCCACTCCCTAGTGTCATGGAAAGAAAGAAGGTGTGGAAGTTACTCTCCTAAAATGAACCTTGTCTGATCAATTTTGGTACAGGGTTGAACCTTGTAATTGGAGTGAAATTTACCTTCCAGTGATGGGCCGAACTTGAAGTCCACACAAACATTTTCTTTGTTCTTCAGGCAGTAGTACCACGAAAGAACACTCTTTAGTACCCATCATTTCTAAACTGTTAATGTTCCCTGGAGGAAGCGATCTTTCCAGAGCTGAGCAATTTCTCTGAGTCAACTCTCAAGTGTTTTGGTAATAGCTGATCTGGCTATATGTGGACCTCCCCCTACCTTTTCTGTACTAATCTGACCTTTAATGCCTACATTAGCAAGAGCCTGAACGCTCTCCTTCCAGCTCACAAATCTATTCATCTCCATTAGTCTTAATACAGCAGTGCTCCTTCAGTCCTTATAACGAAGGAATCAGAATGAGGGAGAATAGCTTGGCGCAACTTTTTTTTTTTTTAACAAGAGTGATGACTTCTTTGAAATTAAGACTTCTGAGATCAGACCTCTAGAATACTTTTCTACATATAAGTTGGAAAAGGAAACCATTGTCTGATTATGTTGGTCCTTTTGAATAGGTACCAACAAGAGTGACTTTACATCAAATCTTAAAATGGAACCTATTTTCTTATTATTAGCTGAATTTCTATATTTTAAAGATACAATGTATATCTAATTTTTCAGTAGCATTTTATGTAAGAACAAACTCATAATACCAATATCCTGTGTGGATTCCAGAACTGCTAGGAAGTCTTCCATTTACTTCTTTAAATGCTCACTGGTAGTCAGGAGAGTGTGTGCTTAGATTGTAGAACTGCATGTTTGTCTTCTGCCTAATCAGGGTTCTATCATCTACTTGTTGTTGTTTTAAACTTCATTAAGTACATTTATGGGAATCAAGGGCCTTTCATATGTCTTTGATCATTTTGACATCCACACTTGGTGGCAGGATTTGTGCTTTAGCCAAGGCACTTTGTTTGTTGATAGTCATACATAGTTATAGATAGTCACTTACCAAAATAGAATGCATGCTCCGCAGTCTCCAAGCAAGAAGCCTAAGGGGCATGTTGAGTTCATTTGTTTGCTTTGTCTTTGGCTGTAGAACCTGTTTCCACTGATTCAGTATTACCTTCACTCATTCCATTCTTATATCCAAACCCTATATGAGCTCTAAATACATTTATTGTCTCTCTTTTCAGAGGTCATATATATGTATGTGTTTGTAGTTTCAAATATGCTGATGACTGAGAAAAGATTAACCTAAGGAACATATTTTCATGTCCATCCATTTTGCCAACAGGGGGAACAGGCCCTTCATCTGATGCTGGATGGGGATGTATGCTGCGCTGTGGGCAGATGATGCTGGCTCAAGCACTCATCTGCAGACACTTGGGAAGGGGTGAGTTCCATTTGTACCACAAATGGTTCTAGAAATGTATGCTATATCACTTGTTGCTGTTAGTTTAAGCACATTCAGTAACAAAACTGCAGATCCTGAATTTCTTCGTAACAGCTCAAGTAATGGGCTGACAAGCCAACCAAGCCCATCATGAGAGGGAGGAATGTCCTTATGTGAGAGTTATTTTCTGGGGACAGAATTAACCTGGGAAGAGGTGTCATTTAGAATTTCCATTGTTGTTATTCTTTGGAAGGG
The DNA here is from genome assembly GCF_900095145.1 of Mus pahari. Taxonomy (NCBI): domain Eukaryota; kingdom Metazoa; phylum Chordata; class Mammalia; order Rodentia; family Muridae; genus Mus; species Mus pahari. The sequence continues at coordinate 119,798,799 of NC_034613.1, forward strand.
TCTTCAAAAATGTCAGATAAAAAAGCTGTGACCCTAACCTGGACATGGGGGTGCATAGCTTTAATCTCAGTGTTCAGGAGGCAGAGGTAAGTATATCTCTGTGAATTTGAGGCCAGCCTGTTCAACTATGGAATTACATGTCAGCCAGGACTTCACAGAGAGACCCTGTCTGATAACACAAAACAAAACAAAAACCTGTGTCCATAGTGGCTTATACCCATAATCCCATCACTTAGAAGGCCGAGGCAAGAGAACTGCTGGGAGTTTGGGGCTAACCTGTCCTGCATGCTAAGTTTCCAACCAGCCTGGGCTACAGAGCAAGAGCAGTTTCAATAAACAACACAACACAAAACAAAACAAACAAAATCAAACGAAAAGATAACAAAGAAAACAGGAAGAAGGGTGTGGTGGGCAGTCTGTTTCTTGATTCTTTTTAAAAATACCCATGAGGCTCCGGATGTGAGTGACCTAAAGGAAGCGTCTAATAAGGAAGCTAGTGCTATTTTGGTTTTGCTTGACTACATCCATTTGATATTGAAGAAATCCTTAAATTAGCTTCTGTAGGAGGTGGCTTCATTAGTTAAGAACCTTCTGGTAATTCTTGTTTTTGTGTTCTCTGGGACATATGCATGCTTCTTAATGGACCCCTGTGGGATAACCTTGGATGGACACCCGTTCATACATTCGAATATGAGTCCACTTTCTTATGCTATTAAGCAGCCGACCTTGCTGACTGTTATTAATCTCACTGTGCAGACTCACACGTCCGGTGCCAAATTTTGGAGAGGATCAGGAACAGGCTGGGGAGTTTTAGAGCTAAGTAACTGCCTTCCTAGCAGAATTTGCGATATTCTGTGCTTGCTTTCCCTGGGCTCTACCATCATTTCTGATCACAGATGAGAAAACAGGTTCATGGCAGTGAAGTGATTTGTCCAGGGCGAAGTGGCATGGATATAAGAATATAGTGCTGATAGTCTGGCTCTGTATCCAGCAAGTACTGTACATACTTCTTAATCTAGATTTGTTATTGTTTTAAAGGATAAATCAATACCTTATCAGCATATGTTAATTATACAAAGTAGTAGGTTTTATTGTGACATTTCCATACATTGTATATATTTCCATCTTATATGTAGCCCAGGTGGACCTAGGGTCCTGTCATCCAAATTGGCACCAAATTAATTCATGATCCTCCTGCCTCTATCTCCCATCCCAGAGCATTGATATAGGTCTGTGCCACCATGCCTGGCTGTTGGCATGTATGAAGGTGTGTGTGTGTGTGTGTGTGTGTGTGTGTGTGTGTGTGTAGGCCAGAAGTTAACATATCTTCTTTAAATCCCTTTCCACCTTGTTTTTGAGAGGTCTCTCACTGAACTTGGAACTTCCTGATTTTGCTAGACTGGCTGGCCACCAAGCCCCACAAAACTGTCTTTGTGTGTCTCAGACTGGATTATAGGTGCATATTACAACCACACTGAGTATTTTACATTGATGCTAGGTTTCCAAGCCATTGTCCTCATGTTGGCTAGCACTTTACCAACTGAGTCATCTCCCTTCTGTTTACTTTTGTGGAAAGAAAGGTCTTGCTGTATATAGCCTAGGCTAATCTTGAACTCAAAATATAGTCTAGGCTGGCCTTGAGCTTGAAATATTCCTGCCTCAGCCTCCTCAGTGCTGGAATTATAGTATTTCTTTCTTTCTTTTCTTAGTATACAATTTTTAAAAACACTTCCTTAGCAATGAATTGTATATATTATTTCCACATAAATTCTTGTATGTTGGAATAGTACTTCCACTCATAAGACTTTTTGGTAATGCTGCCAGAATGTAAGGACAAAAGCCATTGCTGTTTGTGTAGAGATGAGACACTATGACATCTTGGTGTAGTTGCCAGGAAATACCTGTGTGATACTGTTGTTATGTAATCCTTATCTAGCTCCTGTTATTGGGGCAAGTTAATTCTCTGTTCAGTTTCATCTTTAGCTTTTAACTCCCCCCCCCCCACATACCAGACAAGTCATCTACCATGTAGCTACACACCCCAGCCCTGGCTTTTACTTCATACCCACCAAATCCTTACACACATTGCCACCTTTGCAGCATCTGCTATCTAAATGAAAAATACGTAGGAACACCTTGCCATTCCTGCCTTTTGGATGTAGTTCTTTTGGTTTTCTTCCAACTTAATGACTGGCAATAAACAGTTGTGGTTTATTGATTTATTTATTTACTTATTTTTATCCCTCCTCTCCTCCACAAAAGATTGGAACTGGGAGAGACAAAAAGAACAACCCAAAGAATACCAAAGGATACTGCAGTGTTTCCTAGATAGAAAAGACTGTTGCTATTCAATCCATCAGATGGGTAAGATCATCAAATTTCTAGTTTCAAAGCATGCCTATGAGCTTTTTCTTCCCCTCACTTATTATATGTGGCTACACTAAGTTTTTCATCTACTTTTTTCCTCAGAGAAAAGATATTTTGCTAACATGTTAATTTTTCCACACAAAACAGCACAAATGGGTGTAGGAGAAGGGAAATCAATTGGCGAATGGTTTGGACCAAACACAGTTGCCCAGGTGATAAAGTAAGTAAATGTCTGGCATCTGCTTGCTCTACTTGCTCCTTATGCTTCCATCCCCAGCCAGCTAATCGGCTTGCAATCCTCCCCTTCCTGCTAAGCCATCTCTACCATTTTGTTCACATACTGCTTTGGTGTGGATAAGCGTAGACTTCTGTCTTGCTATCTCAGAAGGACAATCACTGGTATCTCTCTATGTGGCTATGCTCCATGGCTCTGTATCTGTTTCTCACTCTACAGATGGATGCTCATGTATTAGGGAACCATCAGCCTGAGGGTCTATTGAATTGAAAATGTTCATACTAAGTGGCAGAGGCTTAACTGGCATAGGCAATAAAGAGACTTTGATCCTATATAGTATTAAAGACCTGATTTATAGGCCAGCAACATGGCTCAGTGGGTAAAGGTGCTTGCTGCCAATCCTGATGACCTGAGTTTGATCCATGGTGGACAGAGAGAACCAACCCACATAAGTTGTCCTTTGACCTTCACACATAAAATATAGCATTACTGCCCCTTAATTAAAATATGCTTTTAAAAACCTTGCCAATTCATTTAGCATTTATTGGGTGCCTTTGTTATGTTAAGCACTGGGTATACAGAAATAACAGAGACACAGCCATCACCTCAAGGAATTTGGAGCCTATTGGAGCATAAAAATCCCAAGGGAATCTTGGGATCAGTTTGTCATCAGTTAGTAGGTTAAGGTGATACATACATACATATATATATTTCTGTAATTTGTCTTCTAGTACAAGAGATGAGGTAGAGAGGTCAGGTTGTAAATGGGGTGAGTATCATTAGTACCTATATCTTCTTGTAGTTCTCTCCTTCCTGACAGTCTGCCAGTGAAGGAAAATGCTCTGAAGGCAGAAACTGTATTTGTTTTGTTGCAGTTGACTGTAAAACTGCCTACTATGTATAAGTACCCAGTAAGTGCTCAATGAATAAATGGAATTGGCAGTCAGAACCTGGGGCTAGATGTAGGGATCAGAAGACGGAGACCATTAGGACTCCTTTGCTACAGCATATTTCAATTTCTGGGTATTATGGCTCCATATTAAGTAGAAGGGACGTTTTGTCTCAATGGTTAAACAGTCTTCAGTGAATAAATAGCATGTTAGGAGATATGCACAGGAGGTGAGTTGTCTGTATTTTCTGGGACCCAGGGAAAATTTGTATCTTGGCTTTTATCCCTGCTACCAGTGCAACTTCACAGGGCCCACTTTCTTGCCTTAGTCAGAGTACTTTCTGGGCATCATTACCCATCCCTGCTGACGAGGAACTGGCCATATTCCAGAAGTACAGTAGGGAAAACAGCGTGGAAGAATGTGTAAAATATTAGAGTGACTAAGCCAAGCCCCAAATCTGATTTCAAATAGAATTTGAATTTTCTTCTTTCTTCTGCATTCTGAGGTTTCTAACACTAAACAAATGGGAGGCCCTTCTTTTTTGTTTATTTAAATCAGCATATTATATTAGATACCTTTATGACATATGTAATCCAAGTGTTCTTATGGGCTTCCTTCCCTCTGTTACCATGCCCCTGGTTATTCTTGTCTTCTCCTGATAGCCTGGGCCTGAAGATACTTTTCCTCTCATATACCCCATGTGTCCTTTTGTCCACCCCATCCATATTCATCTTCATAAGAATTTAAGTGTTTTCAGGTTTGTTATGATTGCCTTTAATAATAAGAGCATATAATGCTCTTTTTTTAAAAAAAGAGGATTTATTTCTTTATTATATGTAAGTACACTGTAGCTGTCTTCAGACACCTCAGAAGAAGACATCAGAACTCATTATGGATGGTTGTGAGCCACCATGTGGTTGCTGAGATTTGAACTCAGGACCTCTGGAAGAGCAGCCAGTGCTCTTCACCGCTGAGCCATCTCCCCAGCCCGCACATATGCTCTTTAACACAGTAAAAAACAGATGACTTATATCCTGGTAGGCCCATCATAATACGAAAATATTATAAATCAAGATGTCTTTACTATATCTACACTATTGAACATTGCAGCTCAACAAATGAGTAGTTTCCCCTGATGATCAGCAGGCTGACTGGAACTGAAGCCCCTGCAACCGCTCAGCATCATCATAGAGTCTATTATTGTGTGTGACTAGCCCTGGGAAAGATTCCAATTCAGAATTCAAAATTTGGTTTCAACTGAGTACATGCCACTCTTTCACCATCCTAAAGTTAATAATAATAATAATAATAATAATAATAATAATAATAATAATAATAAATACCAGTGACCATAAATTATGTCACTATTATTCTGAAAATGTTAATTAAAATTAGTAAATTAAAACTATAACAGAGCTGAGGAGATAGCTCAGTGGATAAGGTTCTTGCAGTACAAGCATAAAGACCTAAGAGGCCATATAATTAATAAAAGAGCAATGAGCATGTAACCCATAACCCCATCACTAGGAGACAGATACAGGAGGATCCTAGGGATATATATATATATATATATATATATATATATATATATATATAGTGCTAGGGATTGAATGGATGGACCCAGGGCCTCCTAAATAGTAGTAAAGTACTCTGCCACGGAACCACAAATGCCCCCAACATATATTTTAATGACATCATTTTTTTAAAGGAAAAACAATAATTTAGAATGTCTTTTATTTAAGGAAACAAAATGTGTTGGGATTTTCAGGACAGATACATAGATGCCATTTCTTTTCTTCCAGTAGGAATTTTGCCATTAGATGAGGTAGTTTCTTCCATTTTATAAAGCAAGATCTTCTTTTACAAGTTCAGATACAGTGGCTCTGTGGTAATCTCTAAAGCCCTGGGCATGAAATGTTTTAGAGCTTTGTCAAAGAAACCAGAGCTAACCAAGTACACACTTTGTGGCTCAGCTCAGTGTGACGTGACATGAGTAATCTGGGAATACATTGTACCATTTCCAACTGACCTCATCTTTTCTGATTGTGATTTCATTATATGTTGCTTCACAGAAAACTCGCTTTATTTGATGAATGGAATTCCTTGGCTGTTTATGTTTCAATGGATAACACAGTGGTCATTGAAGATATCAGTGAGTCCCTGGGCTGTTAACCTTCTCATGGGTGGCTGTAGTCCCTTTTGTAATTCAGAAATCTGGAACTCAATAGACACTGTGGGTCACTCCACAAGGACAGGGAGCCTAGGAGAGTAGAGGGGCCCTGTTTCCTTCCTTTCCAGTTTTCTGAAGGGGAAAAACTTTGTTGTAAAGAAGCTCTGGTGTCTATAATCTTGTTGAATCACAAGTAGCTGAATCATAGAGACTGGCTATTGCTCTGGCCTGATTGCTTTGCCATTAAAGTTAGAAAAACCCAAATATACAGTCCCTGACTCCAAGTTCTTCAAAGACTAATTTAGAAATGAGATTCTTGAAATGAGTTCAGAATACATGTTAGACACTAAGAAACTGCTCAGTGTCCAATATGAAGATCAAGGATCTGAAGGAATAGCCTGGAATTCCCGTGGGAAGTGAGACTAGCTGCTTCCTAGTGGCAAAGGAGAGGGCCTTCCAGGCAGGGAGAGCAGCATGCAAGGTCCCCTGTGTTTTACCTTTGGCAAAGGTCTTAGTGCTGAATAGTCCCAACTCAAGCACATCTCTTGCCTTCTGTTTCTAGAGAAAATGTGCTGTGTTCTTCCTGTGGGTGCTGCTGACACAGCTGGTGAGAGCCCTCATGATTTTCTGACTGCTTCCAATCAGAGTAAAGGCACCTCTGCCCCATGCCCAGCCTGGAAACCCCTGCTGCTCATTGTGCCCCTTCGCCTGGGCATAAACCAAATCAATCCTGTGTATGTTGAAGCATTCAAAGTAAGTCTCCTTTTATCTTGAACCCATTGCTGCCCGCTCATCACACTGCACATGTCAGCACAGAGACCCGTGAGCAGCAGTCCACAAGTGACTTGAGAATCTTGCATTCTCTTTCCCTTTAGGAGTGTTTTAAGATGCCACAGTCTTTAGGGGCTTTAGGAGGAAAGCCAAATAACGCCTATTATTTCATAGGATTCTTAGGTAAGAAAGAATGAATTGCAAGTAAGTTGTCATGGGCCAGGGAAGGGTGTGGGACAAAAGTGTTCCTGGGATATAGGTTCTGATGTGTGGGCATTGCTTTAGCTTAGGGATAATGTGGTCAGCTCCTTCTGTCTCCAAACTGATCTATACAGAGTGATTCTTGTTTCCTTGTGCTTGCTGGACACCAGGTCCCCGTTAATGCATCTGCTTCTGCCTCTTAGTGGGATAGTTTTGATCTTTCCTACTGGTTGGACACAAGGTCGTGGCATTGCCCAGAATGGTTCTTTTTGCATGGGGGGCCGAGGACAGTGGAGTTTCAGTATTTTGGCTTTGCTGATTTCCTTCTTATTGAAGTTCAGGAGCATCCACTGGTTTCTCAGGTCACCACGAATAATCTAGCTATCTCATTATTTCAAGTCATGAGCAGGCAGGAAGTAGAAAATGCAAAGCAGAGTTGTGCCTTTCCCAACAGTGTGACTAAGCCTTTAAACTACAAACCTCTAAAATTGTGTGTGGTATACCACTCTTTTAATCTCAACAAAAGGGAGGCAGAGGCAGGGGGACAGAAGCAGAGGGCAGAGGGGCAGAGGCAGAGACAGAGGGGCAGAGACAGAGGGACAGAGGCAGAGGCAGAGGGGCAGAGGCAGAGG
>NC_034613.1:119806786-119871280 GCF_900095145.1 Mus pahari
CAGAGGCAGAGGCAGAGGGGCAGAGGTAGAGACAGAGGGGCAGAGGCAGGGGCAGAGGCAAAGGGGCAGAGAATATGCAGAGAACAATGTAGAGAGGGCATTGATCATCTCCCCACATCATTCCTTGGAGACTGGGGAAGTGGGATGACAACATGCATAGCTGACTTTGTACACCAGACTCTTGCTAACTAGTGGCTTGACAGCTGGAGAAAAAAAACAACTCAGGCTTGGGTTTCTCTCCTTTAAAATACGTGGACTTGAACTACCTGTTAGGTCATCTCATGGTAAACTATTTGGCAACAAGTTAGAGATAGAATAAGTGTTCCATGAGAGATGGCTCCACCCAGCACCCCTGTCTTTTCTTAGTTCTTTGTTTCAGTCTTTCTTGTGGGGCTTGCCACACAGCTGCCTGTTTCTGTAATGCTGCCATCTATTGGCCAAGCTTTAAAACTACAACTTAATGGAACATCAGGATCTCAGAGTACCTTTTTTTTTTTTTTCCCCCAAGTACAAAACCCAGTATTTGGCACTATGTACATTCAGATACCCTCTTTGTCTAAGCTTTGGAGGTCTTGTCAAACACAGTGATACAAAAATATGCAGCCACCACTATTATTTAGTATCTGTGGGTTTCCCATGGCTAGATCTGACTAACCATGTGTCAGAAGTATTTGTGGGAAAAAGTCTATACTGGACATGTTCATACTTCCCCCATAGTCATTATTCACCAGAGAGGGAAAAGAAGAGCGAGAGGGGGCCTATTTTTCATTTTACAGATAGTGAAATGAAGATTAAGAGAGATTATTTTCTTAATGTCACTCAGCTAACAAGCAGTGAAGCCAGGATTTGACCCCAATTTGGTCATCTGGGTCTGCCATCCCCACCCCGATATTTTCCCTAAGGCCCTCCTGCCAAGTGGACAGCTTGAAGAGATCTAGATGTGGCCATGTTGATCCTCTGGCTGTCAGATTTTGCTTGCTCAGAAGGAAGGAGCAAGTTCTTTGCTCTTGGGTTGCTATGTGGAGAGTTAGAGCATTAGCTATGGTCCATGCAGATGGTTGACCAGCCTGCCTCTTCTCCATGAACATCAATAGAGACCCTTAGTCTCAACGTCCAATTTTGGGTGTCATATGTCTTCTGCTGTATCTCTTCTAGACACTCTCAGAAAAGAGGCAGCCTGCAAAGCTGTCCCCTCCCCACTCACGTGGAAAGGTCATGGCTGTACTCTGACAAGCTATTATCATTCTCAACACTTTAACTTAAAGTACTCTGGTGGATGGCTGGGTTCTGCCGCTCTTGGGATTTCTATTTTTAATGTCTCCAACTTCCCTTCCCAACTACTTTTACTGTACCTGTCTTGGGCAGGCTTCATGCTGCACATCTTGGGTTGTTGTTCTGAGGCTGTTGTTGTGTGACCTGAGGCCTTGGCCTGGCGAGGGGTTTACACTTTGGTTTTTCATGTGGTAAATCATATAGAGGTGCTGATTTCCATGCTTCATAGCTATATATTTGTGAGTAAGTATGTCAGACTCAAAGTGAGATAATTAAAGTGACTTTATGTTAGGTATTGTATTGCATACATTTCACAGAGGTGACCACTTCTGGTTCTTATATCCATGTAAGATACTAGACCAGGCTCCATGACAGCGTTGGAATACAACAGTGTTTGAAAGGGGAAAGAGGTAAGAGGTTTGTCTTTGTCTGTGAGGCAGAATAGGTAAACTTTTGCACTGGGCATCAGTAATAGTCTTTGCCAGTAGACTCACATAGCTGTACCCCCCTGCATGCAATTCCAAAGACGTAGGGGACGTTTTCTTGTTGCCAGTAAACAATCTTTTATCACCTGACACGGTTGATGTCATAGAGATCCAGGTGGCCTTGGGGTTGGGCAGTGAGATCAGGTGCTTCCTGAGGCATCTATGTCTATTTTGCAACAAAAGATCTGTCTGCCCTTTAATCATTAGATCAGAGTAGATATTTTATCATCCCAATCTCCTGCAGGGTCGTGTTGAGGTTGAGCTTTTGCAGTTTAGTGAAGCATGACTTCCTCTTACATTTGAAACTCAGTCATCTTGGACTTGAGTTTTGGCCCAGGGGTATAATGTTTGCCTAATATATACAAAATCTTGAATTTGATCCCCAGCAAACACACACACACACACACACACACACACACCAGTTAGTCATCACAAGTCTTTTTTTTTTCCTGTGAGGTTCATCTATACTGAAGTTTATGTGACAGAGGCTGTCTTTTCTGATGGGAAGTGACAGGCTTGCTCACTAGCTCACTAGCTACTGCTAATCAGTGAACAGGCGTCAGCTCACTGGGCTCTGATCCACAGAGGTCAGCATCCCTGTTGTGTGCAGGTCAAATTTCCTTGGGAGATCAAGGCCTTTTCCATTTTGAGAGGCGCTCTCTGAATATGGATCTGAGAACCAGTGCTGTACTTCAAGATGCTTTCCAATGCTGAAAGATGTAGAATGCCCCCTAGTGGTATTGGAGCGCACAGCTTTGGCAATTCTCTTACCACCTCTTTGCAACTGCTGCTCACAGAGCCTGCCATGCCATCCTGTGTTCTGTCATTCCCACCTTTCCCAAACCTAGCCCTTTTCATTTGGGGACCTGGATATAGAGAAGATGTTAAGTCAAGTCTCTATTTGAATGATTAGATTTTGGCAATGTGGCTTCTCTCAAGCATGTTCACCCTGGCTTTGGGCTTCCTGCCATCCCATTCTCGCTGTTGAAAGGAAAGGGGTTAGGAGAGCTGGGGAGTGAGGGAAGGGTCATCCTTAGGACAGCAGTGGGGCCAGGGCCAGTGGTTCTTCAAAGAGTAACTGTGTCTTCATAAAACAGGCGATGAGCTCATTTTCTTGGACCCTCACACAACCCAGACCTTTGTTGACATTGAAGAGAGTGGACTAGTAGACGACCAGACTTTTCATTGCCTGCAGTCTCCACAGCGGATGAGTATCCTGAACTTGGATCCTTCTGTGGCCTTGGTGTGTATTTCAAAGAGCTTTGATGGTAACCTATTTACAATGTGTTCCCTGGCCATTGGTTGTTAGGTAGCATAGCACTGAGTGCACTTTTTCAGCACCCCCAAATGTGACACGGTGATATGGTAAGTAAAGAATGGATCCCAGAGCCAAACTTTCCACAGTAGGCCCCAAGCTCTGCTACTAAACTATGTAGGAAAGGTCGCTTAACCTTTCTGAAAATCAATTTTCACATGTCTAGAAGTAGGGACACACTACTTCCCTTTTTATTTGGTTATGTGAGATGTAACATATATAAGTACTCTGTACCAGACCAGGCACACTGTGCACACTGCCTAAAGGTCTGTAGCATTAGTATCTCTCATCTTATTCCTTATCACCTTCCAAGTTTGCCATATAAATATAAGGTGGGAAAGGACTAGGAAGGGATAAGGGAGTCCTTGAGAGGTCAGCATTTATTTCTTGATGCCCAAATCCAGGATGTCACAGGTGTGCTCTGGAAAGTGTGGTTGCTGTTAGCATACATTGAAAGGGCCCCTCTACATCCTCATTTCCGGTTTCATCCATCAGCATACCAATGGCCAAAGACTGAGCAGTACCCCCTGCTTTGGGACCATTCCTCCTACTGAGGGATGACTGTCAGGGCAGGACACTGCTGCTTCTCACAATTCTAATAATTTTTTTTGAAGAGTCAAAGCCATCTTTTAAAATAATGTTTCTAGCTAAAAGTATTAGGGCTTTTGTTTCCTGCTGTGATTGAAATATATATATATATATATATATATATATATATAATATTGCATTATCTATTACCTTTTATATATTATGTTTTACACACACACACACACACACACACACACATACACACACACACACACACAATTTCCAAGTTAAAATGTCTAGCAGTGTTGATGGGTGAGTGAGAAGGCAAGAAAGAAGCAAGAGACCAGGAGAAAGAGGGAGAATGAGTAAGGAACAGAGGGAAGGGGGAGACTGGAGGAAGGAAGGGAGAGAAAGGGAGAGAAGGGGAGAGGAGGGGAGAGGAGGGGAGAGAAGGGGAGAGAAGGGGAGAGGAGGGGAGAGGAGGGGAGAGAAAGGGAGAGGAGGAGGGGGAGGAGGGAAGAAGAGGGAATTGCAGGGTGTGCACATGTTTTAGGCAGTGACTTAGGGGAGGGAGAAGCCCAGCCAGCCAGTCTTCCTGCGCTGCCAGGAAGATGCATGGCAACATGGTGACCTCCCTCCTAATTCTGGGAAAATAGTTCTAACTTGTAAAGGGGAATTCTAAGGAGTGTTCTTCTTCCCCACCCAAGGGCTTTTTCTGCAAAGAAGAGAAAGACTTTGATAATTGGTGTAGCCTTGTTCAGAAGGTAAGTATGTATAGATGTTTTTTTTAAAAAGCATAAACATGAAAACTACTAAAGATGACTGCATTTTTTAAAGATTACTTTTTCATAACAACATGGAAACAGTCTGATATAATTTAATTGCAAGAGGAGGAAACTAAGATGAAAACGAACCTGTCAGATGTGGAGAACTCAACATAAGTTTAGCGAAAGTGAATAAAGACTTTTAAGTCTTTGCGTATATCAGCTGAAAGACTCAGCAATGGAAGTTAACATTGCAGCTTGCTCAGGCTGAGAGGCACCTGAAACTCACAGCTAATATTAGGCTCTTTCAACCCTCCAACTGCTCACTTCATATTGCTCAGTCAGGATTTCTTCCTTACTGTATGTTTGCAAACATGAGTAAAGAGACAAAAGTGTGTTCTGGGTGTTTTATTGGTTCACTTACAACCCAGTATATTTCATTATGGTTTAGAGGACTTTTCCTTCTATTGACTGGCTTATTTATATAAAATACAGGCATGTGACCACGGAAAGGGATCTGTATTTGCAGAAGTCTGTGATAAGTGATTATTTTCCCTTTTTGGTATATTGTGTAAAAGAGAATTCTTACATGTGTTCACCAATCTCTGTATCCTTTTCCCTCATTGTTAGTCTCTAACACATACAAAATGAATGCCATATATTGATACACATTCACTGAATGAATTAAGGGAGATCATAGGGAGTATTGTTTAAAGCATCAGGTGGGGTACCTGAGAGACGAAGCACTGTCTCTAAAACCAAAGTATTACAAGAGCCCAAGGTGTTATATGCAAATAGAGGAAAGATTTTTCTTTATAATGAACAAAGGGTTAACCCTGACATCCCTAACAGAATCTGTAACCTCGGATAATAGTTTAATGAAATGAAATACAGAGTTTACAATTATTTGATTATTTATTTAAGAGAAGTTATCTCTATGGGGCTGAGGCTAGCCTGGAACTCAGTATGAAGACCAGGCTGGCCACAGGCTTGTGATACTTCTTCAACCCCCAGTGTACTAAGATTATAAATATGAGCCACTGTGTCCAGTTCAAGAGAAATATTCTTATTATTGGTGTCATCATGAGAATTGAATACATGGCCTTGCACATCCTTGGAAAGTTCTCTGTCAGTAAGCTATATCCCCAGCCCACATAAATTATTATTCATTTTTAATGAAAAAAAGCCCACATGTGGTCTTATTGTTGTAGCTCTGTAAATACTATTCACAAATAAGTCATGTAATGTGTTACACATATATTTCCTTTCTTTTTTCTTCTTCCAGCTCTCTCTCTCTCTCTCTCTCTCTCTCTCTCTCTCTCTCTCTCTCTCCTGACACAACACATACACACACACACACACACACACACACACAAGCACAATATCTGTCTGTCTATCTATCTATCTATGTATCTATCTATGGAACCCTTTCTTCTCACAAATTGTCATGTCCCTCCTCTGTCTTCATGTCTTTTTTGTCTGTTGTTTATAGCCCACTATATTTAAATTGGGTTGTCTGAATTGCTTTTAACAATGGCAACTTACCAGTGGCCACCACTGTAGAATATGGCCTCCTATATATACATAGCCAAGCGATTGACTTTTTAGAAATTCATGTTTACCATCATTATTTTTATGTGTCTGTGTGATCATGCCCTATTTATTCAGATAGCTATGGAAGCCAGAAGAGGCCATTGAGTCCTCTGGAGCCTTAGATACAGATTGTGACCTGCCCAGTGTGGGGGCTGGGTACTAAATTTTACAGGAGGTGTTTCCATTTCAGAATGTTGCTGTATCATTTAAATTAAGATACGTTCCTTTTTTTCTTTTTAACGTTTTTCTTTAAGTTTTAAAATTTATTTTATAAATTTTGTAAATAAAAATATTTATTTTATGTATATGAGTGTTCTATTTGTATATACACCTACATGCCAGAAGAGGGCATCAGATCCTATTAGAGATGGTTGTGAGCCACCATGTGATTGTCAGGATCTCTGGAAGAGCAGCCAGTGCTCTTAACCACTCAGCCATCTCTCCAGCCCCTAGGATATGTTTCTTAAATTTGGGCAAAAACTGAAGGCATGCAAATGGATACCAAAATTCTCTTGGGGCATATTTAGTTAATGACATTTTAAGGAACACCTCACCCCTATACTGAGCTGCCCCTGTATACCTGGTAAGCTCCTGGGCCCCATGACTGGATCAGTCCATACTAGGTGGCTCCATTAGCAATCAGCTTTAGTGTCCTTGCCGGGGTCCTCAGATGATTCAAATAGAGGGTGAATGTATTTGCTAGGTGTTCTTTTTCACATTTGTCAACTACCAGGCTATGCTCAGGGGTTAGGTTCACGAATTGTCAACTAAAAAGAAGAGCGGTGACTCTATGGTACTTACATCTATTCCTTGGTCTGCCCAGGAAATTCTAAAGGAGAATTTGAGGATGTTTGAATTGGTTCAGAAGCACCCATCACACTGGCCTCCCTTTGTACCTCCAGCCAAGCCAGAAGTGACAACCACAGGGGCAGGTAAGGAGTTTTAATAAGCTCTTGGCCAGCAGACCCCACATGTTACAAATGTTTGCTTCTATAAAAGTCACTGTGGCTCATCTCATTTATGAAAAGTGAAATTTCCTTTCATCCAGTCTGAGCAAAGAGTGGTGCTTCTACTTATTATAACTTTTAGAGAAGCTGATATTTGTTGGTTACAATTTGCAAAACACATGAAACTCAAGAAGAAGGAAGGCCAAAGTGTGGATACTTCATTCCTTCTTAGAATGGAGAACAAAATACCCACGAAAAGAGTTACAGAGACAAAGTTTGGAGTAGAGATAGAAGGAAGGACCATCCAGAGACTGCCCCACCCAGAGATCCATCCCATAGACAACCACCAAACCCAGACACTATTGCATATGCCAGAAAGATTTTGCTGACAGGACCCTGATATAGCTATCTCTTGTGAGGCTATGCCAGTGCCTGGCAAATACAGAAGTGGATGCTCACAGTCATCTATTGGATGGAGCACAGGGCCCCCAATGGAAGAGCTAGAGAAAGTACCCATGGAGCTGAAGGGGTCTGCAACCCTATAGGAGGAACAACAATATGAACTAACCAGTACCCCCAGAGCTCATGTCTCTAGCTGCATATGTAGCAGAGGATAGCCTAGCCAGCCATCAATGGGAGGAAAGACCCTTGGTCTTGCAAAGATTATATGCCCCAGTATAGGGGAATGCCTGGGCCAGGAAGTGGGAGTGGGTGGGTTGGGGAGCAGGGCAGGGGGAGGGTATGGGGGCTTTCAGAGAGGAAACTAGGAAAGGGGATAGCATTTGAAATGTAAATGAAGGAAATATCTAATTAGAAAAGAAAAGAAAAGAAAAGAAAAGAAAAGAAAAGAAAAGAAAAGAAAATGATTTGAAAATGATTTGTTTCAGCCAGGGCAGTGGTGGCGCATGCCTTTAATCCTAGCACTTGGGAGGCAGAGGCAGGTGGATATCTGAGTTCGAGGCCAGCCTGATCTACAAAGTGAGTTCCAGGACAGCCAAGGCTACACAGAGAAGCCCTGTCTCAAAACAAACAAAAACCAAACCAAAACAAAAAGAATGATAACAAAAAGAACATTAACTTAGTGTAAAAGATTTATCATTGTGAAATAAAGATTACTAAAATTTGTTTTAAAATAACAAACCAGAGGCCTGGGTAACTCAAAAAGCGCCTTGATGTTTGAGTTGGTAGTTGTATACCTGTCATTATTCAAAATGACAAGGCTCAAGGATCCCGAGTTCCGGGCCAGCTTGAGCTACATCCCAAGACCTCATCTCAACAAATAAACCATCAGAAAGACAAAGAGGGCACAGTAGAACATCTTAAACAGACCACTGTGATCAGGCCTATAGAAACAGGCCTGATGGTTTTGAGTATTAAAGAAAACTTGTAATACTTTATAGTAGGCCTAATTGTGTATTTCCTCCAGACAAACCTTGCATTTAGCAAATTGATTCAAACATGCAGAGGGGCAGTGGCTGGGGAGTATCTTGAACAAGAGCATCAATCCAAATGTCAAGCCTTTCTCCTTTCTCTCTTCCAACAGAATTCATAGACTCTACTGAACAACTGGACGACTTTGACCTGGAGGAAGATTTTGAGATTCTGAGTGTATAGGCTAGTGAGAACTCAATGAAGTGGTCTTCTGCCGTCCATCCGGCATCACAAGAACATGAACTTGTTATATAAAACTTTTCTGGTCAGCAAGTGCCTGATATGCCGATAGCATACAAACTCAATAGCAATTATGACTGAGCCAATTGTCCTTTCTTCAGAAGTAAAACAAAAGCAGCAAATCAATGGCACCAAGTTATCCCTGAAAAACAGAGAAAACTATGGAGTCTAGGAGAAGACTCAGAATCCATTGCTCCCCAGCTCGTCTTACACGGTGACAGCAAGTCTTCAGCAACTGAAATGAGGGCATTTGGAAGGCAGACAGCATCTCCCATCTTGCTGCAACTATGGGCAGATTAGAGATGGCTATACTATACTTCTTCACCCTTTCAGGTGGGGATAAATACTAAGAAGAAATCTGTTTTCTTGTTCAAATAATAAAATAAATGAATCAGGGAGAAATACTCTTGTTAAATTATCTGAATATGCAGTTTACATAATTGTAATTTTTATCAAGATATTTTTCAAAATTATGTCAAATATACACTTCTTAATTGTCTTCCTTTTTGGAGAAACCTGTTTGATAGGTCACGATCTCCATCCTTACTGATACTTTCATTAGATGTCACCGTATCCTTAAATCAAGCCATGATCACTTGAAGCAGAGGTCAACAAATGTTTTCTGTAAAGATGATATTTTAGTCTTTGTAGGCCGGGTGGCCTTTGTTGTAACTATTCTCCTCTGTAAAAGTAGCCCAGACAATATGCATCCAACCGAGCATGGCTGTACTCTAATAAAACTTGATGTACAGAAGCAAGTGGAGGGCTGGACTGGCGTTACCAATCGCTCACTTAAAGCATTGATTTTTGTTTGAAGGATTAAATAAATTGTTTGAATTATACTGTTTTGATTGAGAACTATATGTAGAAAGAACTATTCATGTGGTGACATTCAATCTGTCCATTAAATACAAGTTTTAGGACTAAGAACTTCCTAAGTTTGGAAGCACATACTCATGAGGTTATCTGTGCTGAATACGTGACAGGGAGGATTCTCAACTCTCCACAGTATCTCCCTATCTTCCTTTTGTTTCCTCTTTAAGTGTGTGTTTCACACAGGTCTTCATTTCATCTTCATTCTTTATAGAGGTCCACAGGAGGCCAGTATCTGGAGTCTTGGAATCGCAATAAGCAACTCACTTCTTTCCTTAAGTTCCATCTTTTTCTTTTTGTTTTCCTTTCTTCATTTCCTTTTTTGGCTAGTATGCTAAATATTCCATAGGTTCAAAATTCAAAAGATAAAAAATAGTATTCAACATAATACCATTCTCTCCCATGGTTTCTTTCCCTGAAAACTCTGGGATTATTCTTGTTTATCCTTTCACAGGGCAGTTTTATGCATATGTAAACATATTCACATATTTACTTATCACACATGAAAGATACACACATGTGCCTACATATAGTTTAGATTTCATTTTAAATATTTATTTGTGTACACATGCATATACTCACACAGGCATGCATGATATCTTGGAGCAGAAGTGGAGGCTCTCTTTGGGCATCAGGGGTCTTCCTTTATCATTCTCTGTATAATCTTTTGAGAGAGGATCTCTCCATGACCCTGGGGCTCTTTTTTTTTTTTTTTGGTTAGAGTGGAAGACACCCAGCCATCCTCCTGTCTCCACTTCCCTTGAAGCTGGGGTTAAGACATACACAGAACTAGTTGCTTTTTCATGTGAGTGTTGGGACCCAAACTCCAGTGCTCCTGATTGTGTAGCAAGCACTCTTAACTGCTGAGCCATCTCCCTAGCCAGAATTCATTTTACTGACTTTAATGTCCCCCTACTTTTAACTTCTTGGTAAATGATCCTGAGGCCACTGAAGAATGCAAACTCCTTTCTTGAACTCTAGCATGTAAAAGAGAGAAAAGTTGTGTGCTGACTATGAAACACGTGTGTTTGTTGACCAAGAGAAGATTCTTTCTGCCCTTTGACTAAATCATTTTCTAATTTCCCCCATCTCAATGTTTTGTCACAAAGTGTAGTGAGAATGGATATTAGGAAAGTCTTTCAAAGAGTCTCGAAAAGCCGAATGTTCGCATTTCATTAATTGTATTTGCTATGTACAAAGCTAACACCATTTGTTTCTTATCTAGTAGGTGATGATAACAGCTGAGAATGTACTGGTTAAGTTTTGCCTGCATTGGCACAGTTTACATAGTACTCAAGGAAGCAAATCATCTGAAAGGGAGCGTTTCGTGTCAGTGTAAGTGATTGTGTTCTACACAACTGGTAATCAGAATGAACTGCTTCAAACAGAAGGTAAGATACTTCATGGCCAGCTCAGACTGTGCCTCGGGTCTGCTAACATTGGTGTGTGCTAGATTTTTATGAAATTAAAAAAAAAACAACCTGTCAAATAGTTTAAAAGACTACCTGTGGGAGGGTGCTTGGATGGCCATTTTATCAGAACATCTTTAAGAGCCTCAGAATGCAAGGAGCCAACACACTGCAGCTTCAGTTTGTCACCCTGCACACATCTGGGTGGCATTTGGAATAACTAGGGACTTCTGAGGAATGGACATGAGATTTACCTTTTGGTTCCTGGACTCAGAAGCAAAACTGCTACCTCTATATGTATTTCTCCTTCTGCCCTAGGCCAAGAAGAAAGAGAACTGATTCTCATGTTTTTGTATGACAAGCTTGATCACACTTATTGCATTCTTTGTTCCACTTTGGACTGGGCAAGCTGTCTTCTCTCTCTGGATGTGGACCAGGGGACAGTGATTTGTCTAGGACCAAATACTGGCCTTTCAGCCTTTCCTACTCAAAATGGGGCATGGGCCTAACAAAACTCTGAAAGGAATCTCAGCTCAGTTCTGGTTCTAGGCTGGTTTCTCATTCCAATACTACTGCCTGTCTAAATATAATAGGCTGCCTTCAGTAGGGAGGGCTAGCCCTAGGCAGACTTGAATTAGCTATCATATTCAGCCAGAAATGTATTTTTAGGGTGGAAATCCTGAGTTTTAGTTTGACTCAAATGATGTGTGGTGACATCTTGTCATAAAGACATAACTTAGCTGTTATAAAGAGCTTCCTGCTTAAGGCAGAGCTCTAGCCATCTTCGCAAATGGCAGCTTAGCACACCTTCCTGAGGTAGCCATGAGTACTCACACACATATCTAAATGGAACATTAGCACCAGATGGATGGAAACAGGAGAGCAGATCCTAGCACAGTGGGCTCATCTGTTGGGTCTGAGGGGTGGGATGACCATTGTCCAGTAGTCCAGTCCAAATGAGGCACTGATGTACAACTTGACAGGCACATGGGCTCAGGCCTTCCTTGCTCAGACTGTTCAGACTTGTGGAGGTGAGTGTTGTGAGGTGAGCTGGATGACAGGCAGTATCCTACAGGGTTTTCATGCACACCTGGCAGCGGCTCACCCTGGTGTGAAGGTGCCCAGTTTTCAGCGTCTCAGACACGGGCTCTTCCCGAAACTGTCCTCTCTCCTCCACCGTTGTCAGCCAGAAACTGTACTTGTTGGCAAAGTAGTGGCACGTACCACGGGCGCCGCTGCACTCGATGAAAGGAGTAGCCCGGAAGTCCTCAAGACAGGAGCCAGGGGAGACTAGGGACTGGCCTCCACCTTCAGCCCCAGCAGCAGTGTGCTGAAACAGAAGGGAGGGGGCCTGTGTGAGCTCTGCCAGAAGTCAACACAGAGATGCTCCATGGCCTGTTTCTACAGGACTGCATATGTGCACCATTCTAGAACTCTGGACCCCACTGGGGTCCAGATCACTCAGTTTCTAGCCTGCCTGATGAACCTGGGCATCGGAGGCAAGTACTGCCATCCTCCCTAAACAGCGCCTTTGTGACCTGCGTGGTCAGTGATCACATTCCAACCAATGTTTCCCTCGGACTTCACAACTGTGTGAGGTCTACCTTCATCTCCCTGTTTTCACAGGTGCCCGTGTGTGTGTGTATGTGTGTGTGTGTGTGTGTGTGTGTGTGTGTGTGTAGTGTCTTTTCCTAGGGGTCCATCTTCTTGGTCCTCAGACATATACACCTGAACAACGTTGGATTTAGGTTTGTGGAATGAACAACGCTTTAAGCCCACTGCTGGGCACTGTCTTATAAGAAGGAAAAGAGTATAATAGTCCCCAATGCTCTTTCTTGCAACAGCATGTCCCCTATAGTTCTCATCCTTAAAACTGCCTCTACTAGACCTATTTCTATTTCTATTTCTATTTTCAACCTGTGCCGTACCCTCTAGAGTGACACACAGTATTTGCTACCCGACAAAGGAAGGCTGGGGTGTATTTGACTAAAATGTCTCAGGGCTCACTTCAGAGGGCTTCCTTGGAGTTCAGTTTCTAGGCCACAGTTGTTTTGGCAGCCTCTAGTCACTAGACCTTCAGACCCCTCGTCCATACCCCAGGCATCTCCCTTCTGATTAGCTGGAAGCACAGGAGGCCAAGAAGAGGCTTTATGCACATCTGCATCAGCAAGTGGTTAGCAGGCTGTCAGTTCACTTTAACTTTCAGAGAGTGAAACTGCTGATGGCTCTGGCTTAGGAAAACATGTCAGTTTTGGGTGGGAGCAATTACACCAGAGTCTTTGGCGATTCTGTGAGGAGCTCTGCCCAACCAGGGGACTTCAGAGAGCTTTACACTGTAGTTTTCCTGGGAGTTGCCCTTAGTCTTACTCCTGATTTCATTTGGAAAAAAAAAACAACTCCCCAGATAGTTACAGAACCATCTCCTCCTCGGCATTACTGATCTTCTCTTTCCTAGCTAGACACACAGCACAAAAATTGGAGAAGCAACGAAGGGATCACAAGGCCATACAAACGCAGCATGCCTCCGTGCCAGTCTTTAAGAGGAGATAGCAAAACGAGATAGTAGAAGCTAGACAGATCAGGGAGGGCAGACTGCAAGGTGGTAAATGTTCTTCTCAGCCTGATCAGTACAATTACTTGCTGGCCTCTCTTGAGGACAGTATTTCTCTCAGTGTGTGTTCAGATTACAGTTCTAGTCTTCCCTTGGTAGTGAGAAAACAGAAGGACACATAGAGTAGGGCCTTGGCTTGTGACACATACAGGTTCGCAGTCCAGAACACCAGGTTCAAATGGCTATCTAACTGCCCCTCTCACCCCGCAAACCACTAAATTGTAATTCACATCTTCATCTCTCTTACTGTTAAACTAGTTTCTATCCTTTGTCCCCTTGAGCCTGGGGTCAAAGGGAGGGTCACCCCTACCCTCTATCTCTGTTTCTCCAATGAGGGACAGAATAGTTCAAGGCCTCACCATGAGGAAGGAGTATCCGATCCAGAGGCTGTGCCAGCCTAGAGGGCACTGTGGGACGGTGATGTCCTGACTGTGTACAGCAATGGCTTGTGAGGGCGCCTCACATACAGAGCAGCGGCTGATATACTGGGGAATCTGGGTCTGGCCCACAGGCATCATGGGAATGGGGGCAGTAGTGGAGAGCCAGTAGGATTTATCATTGCGTCTGGCATAGTGGCACACTTCATTGATGTTGCAGTAGATGAAGGGCATGGTGCTGAATCGGGGCAGGCAGGAGCCAGCAAATCCTGGGAAGAGAAGATGGGCAAGAATCAGGTAAGTGCTGGCTAAAGGGCAGAGGCACAAGGCCTGGAGTAGCCGAAGATGTGAATTTCCATCTAAATGGTTGCTTGCAGCAGTACAGCTCTCTCCTCACAGTCCTATGGCCTTGGTAAGTGCTGGAGTCTGAGGATCAAATTGTATCATAAAGTTACCAGGGGAGTTGAATAATGATGAGAATCTTTTGATAAAGTGAATAATCACTCCCTAATTAATCTGCTTTGTAAAGCCGACATTTAGTAGACGGAATTCACTAGCACACCTGCTGCTAATGCAATTAATCCTTGGGTAGTCATCACGGCCCTGCCAGTCTGTTACTATTGTTATCACTAATCACTAATACTTAATGGAGGCTTCGATATATTTTACATTGGGTGATTCATGAATTCCTTACAACTTTCTATGTGACAGATAGTAGAAATAGCTTAGTCTCATTGAGGGAGGATGAAAGCTTGGAGAGGTTGAATAATTTACCCAGGGCCTGTGGCTTTGAAGCAGTAGGACAGCATTTGAATCAAAATCCTTTTGACCCCAGAGCTGTGGCCTATTTCACAACCATGGGTCAAAAGGGCTGTGAGAAGAAAAGTGGTCCGTTCTCAATCCTTGTAGGGACAGGGAACAAGGACTAGCTGTACTTACCCAGATCCTGGTTATGGGCTTTCTCCTGCCCCTCCACGAAGAGCAAGCTGTAACCCACCCAGAGCCGGCTCATCCCGATGGGGCATAGTGGCACCTGTTCTGACTGACTGTGTTTTACTAGTGTGTAGCCCACTCTCATACTGTGCCCAGGCATCCCAGGCTGCCCAATGGGGCCCTGATTTCCCGGAGCTCCTGAGAAGGAAAGAACATAAAAGTAAGCATGATGCAGATGATAATAACACTAGCCACTCATTGATCCTATCATTTGTTAGGCGCATCATATACATGTGTTCAAACACTTGATCCTGATATCTCCTGTTCTACAGTTGAGGAAAATGAGGTTCTGAGCTGCCACAGCTAGAAGCTAATGGAGTTACAACTCCAAGTCATGTGTGCCCAGCTAAATATTTCCCATTTTAAGAGTACACCATCCATTTCCCTTCTTCAGCCTCCTGGACTTCGGTTCTAAGAGTAAATGGAGTGGCATCCTTCTCATTCCCAGCCTTGGTGTCTCTTACAGGACATAACTAACTGCTGAATCGGAAGCATTGTAAGTAATGTTAGCATTAGAAGGGCAAAGTTGCATCTGCCTCTCTTGTCCCTGGTGGATATGACCATTGTACTTCAACATTTTACTACTGAGCTTTAGAAGGATTCTATACCAAGGACAAGTAGTTTGTTGCATTCTTTCATCCATGTCAGGACAGGACAGAAAGCCATGAGAAGCAAAGACAAGAAAATCAAGAGTTGGAAGCCAACTTGACTTACATAGTGAGTTTGAGGGTAAACTGGGTTTGCAGCAAGATACTGGGATAGATAGATAGATAGATAGATAGATAGATAGATAGATAGATAGATAGATAGATGGAGGAGAACCCAGACAAGGATGTGGAGAAGTCTGTTGCCTTCCTGAATAATGCAGGAATCCCCATCATGGGCTGGAGCCTGAGCAATGTAAAGAGAACAATGTGATAGTTTGAATAAGAAAGACTGTGATAGGCTCATATAGCCAATTGCTTAATGTGATGGTTTGTATGTGCTCGGCTCAGGGTCTGGTACTATTAGGTGTGGCCCTGTTGGGTATGAGCTTTAAGACCATCATCCTAGATGCTTGGAAACCAGTATTATGCTAGCAGCCTTCAGATGAAGATGTAGAACTCTCAGCTCCTCCTGCACCATGCCTGCCTAGATGCCTCCATGCTCTTGCCTAGACAATATTGGACTGAACCTCTGAACCTGTAAGCCAGTCCCAATTAAATGTTGTCCTTACAAGAGTTGCCTTGTTCTGTTGCTGTCTGTTCACAGCAGGAGAACCCTAACTAAGACACTTAGTCACCAAGAATGTCACTATTTGAGAAGGATTAGGAAGTATGGCCTTGTTGGAGGAAAGTGTGTCACTGGTGATAGGCTTGGGGGTTTCAGAAGCCCACACCCAAATTAGGCTGGCTCTCTCTCTCTCTCTCTCTCTCTCTCTCTCTCTCTCTCTCTCTCTCTGTGTGTGTGTGTGTGTGTGTGTGTGTGTGTCTGTCTGTCTGTCTGTCTGTCTGTATATCTGTCTTCCTATGGATCAGGACGTATCTCTCTCAGCTACTGCTCCAGTGCCTACCTGTCTACTGCCATGTTCCATTCAGGATGATAATGGACTAAACCTCTGTAACTGCAAGAAAGCTCCCAATTAAATTATTTCTTTTCATCAGAGTTGCCTTTGTCATGTGTCTCTTCACAGGACTAGAACAGTGAGAAAGACATAAGATAGTACCAGAAGTGGGGTCTTGTCCTGATGTTACTCCCTTTATTTCATTTAGCAGCAGGATTAAAAAAATTATCTTCTTGAGCACTAGAATTGGCTCCAATGAAACATTTCCTGGTGCTCCTTTTCTCCTCAAACTGTACACTTTGTATTTTTCCTTGCTTCCCCTGCTCCTTTTCATTGCGGATCTGTATAAGAGCTATCAAACCCACACTGCACGGTCAACACTAGGCTATCTTGAAATTTCCTCTGCCAACCTCATTAATCCAAAACTCTTCAGTTTAGTTTCAGGCAGATTTTTGTGGGAAGGGCAAAAAGCAGCCACAGTCTTTGCCAAATATCTCAAGAATGGTATTTAGACTACTTACTAATATTCTTTCCCCCTGGAACTTCTTCAGCCAGGCCCCCAAAGTTCAAATTGCCCTCAATACTATCTTCCATGTTTCTGTTATTATGGCTCATTATACCTTACTTAATGTATCCGATCACTTTTCTAGTCAAAAGTCCCAAAATTTTCTATATTCCTTCAACAAAGGCATGATTATGCCTGTCACATCAATACTCCAATCCTGGTATGCTTTCTTTCATAAGAGTTGCCTTGGTCATGGTGTCTCTTCATGGTAATAGAGCATTAAGAGAGACAAGAACTCAGCCTGTGAGCTACCTCATAGCGGCAAATTGACCACATGTTTACCAAATTTTGTTAACCTAACCTTCAAATCCTGGAGGTCCTTGTAGTCCAGGGAGACCAGGATCACCAAGGATTCCAGATGGGCCTGGCAGCCCACTGGGGCCATCCTTACCAGGGATGCCAGGTAGGCCTTTGGAACCTGTAAGAGAGAAAATGCACAAGGTAGGGGAGCACTCAATATGGAAGGCTCATGTGAAGTCACAGGGAGCGTATCAATTTACTCCTATTGGTGCAAAGCTAAGACTTGGAAGCCATATTTCCTGTCCCCAGCCTTTTGCTTTCTCCACTACCTTGTGTTCTCCTTTGTTACTCATGTCTCCTCTAGCTCCAAACAAAGCTGTCTAGGGGACAGACTGACATGTTCTGTGAAGACAAGTATAACCACTGCCCCACTGGCTTTCTAGCTTTTCCCTTCCCTGGCAAAGAGTTTGGGAGCTTTGGGAAGTGGCTTGGGAAATGTTTGATGAAGGCACTTCCTCAGATCTGTGCCAAGCCAGGAGCTTCACCCAAGGCCTTTCAGCTTCCCAGTGAGTCCCCTTTTCTCTGGTGCCATTCTTACCTTGCAGACCCACAGAGCCTTGAGACCCAGGGTCTCCTATGAGGCCTGGGATGCCATCAATGCCTGGCAGACCCAAAGGTCCTGGAGGAACCTGCATAGCTTCGGCAATTTGTGTGTGTCCTGGAGCTCCCTGTGGGCCGGAAAAGCCTGCATGCACGTAATGAAACAGCACCAGTCAGGCTGGAGAAGTGGAGGAACAGAGGCAGCCTTCTCACTGCCTGGCAGTCACCAACTATTTTCTTTCATTTTGTGCTCACAATCCCCACTTGAGGCCTCCAGTATAGAATACACAACCCTTGATAGAACCTCCTTTCCCCATCTCCTTCTTAGTGGCTTGGTGGGTCCCTGTAGGAAAGGCAGGGAGCAAGTTGTCATACTTATTGTGGCTCCCCATAGCCCAGTATAGCATTCACTAGGTGGAAAGCAGGAAATCCCTGCTGCAACTCTAGTAAGCTGAGCTTTGGTTCGGGCTGAAGCAGTTACTTACTTACACACTGGTCAGAATGCACTACCAAAGATACTGTAGCGATGTATTCAACTCTAGAGGTGTAGTTGGCATCCCAGCCTAAGAGACCCACCCAAGTCAGCCACTTTACAAATAGAATAGCTTGTTTACTAATTCAAGATTCTGGGAGATGAAAAACAGGAGCAGTGATAGACCTTTATAGAGAGTAAGGCTTAGTGATGAAGATGAACAAAGCACACTTTGGCAAATACCATTAACCCCGTTCTTCAAATCTTAAGAAGGACTGGGGAGGAAATAAGTGATGTAGTGACAATGGGAGGGAGCAGGGGGTGGTTTCAGTAGAGGGGTCTGCTTCAGAGCTACCAGTGGCTTCATATAACCAATGACAGTTACACTGAAACTATTCAAACATCGGAAGTATCAGGGGGAGCTAGACATTTAAAGATTGAAGGGCAAGCAAGCATCAGAAAACACATACAGTATTGACAGGAAGGTAAACTAGTGCAGGCATCATGGAAATCAATATCAGGACCCCTTAGAAAACCCTAAAACTAGAATTTCCATATGATCCAGCTGTACCACTACCAGTAATATCCTCGCAGGACTCCAAGTCAACATACCACAGAGATGCCTACACATTTATGCTTATCCCTGTAGTATTCACAATAGCCAAGGGTTGGAAACAACCTAAGCGTCCATTAATAGATGAATGGACAAAGAAAATAGGACACATATACATGAAGGAACTTTCTTCAGTCAGGATGAAAAGTGAAGCATGCCATGTACAAACAAACAGATACAGTTGGAGAACATCATGTTATGTGAGGGTACATGCATTCATGACCTAAAAACAGAGGAGGGACTAATTAGGGGAAAGGGAACTAGTAGGAAGGGGAGGAGGGCAGAAAGGGTAATTGGGACAATATTTGAGATGCCAATGGACAGTAAAAGGGACATGAGCTGGCATGAGATAAAGAGGGAGGTGTCACACATGATTTTGTGGGCCATGGTTCCTTTCTATGCCACGAATAGAATGGTTTGCTTTTTACCGGCGACTCTATGTAACAAATAATTGTCGTTGGGGGAGGAAGGGTGCTACATGAGAACTGTTGATGGCTTAGACCTCAAGGGAACAGCAGAACTGATAGAAAGTGAGCAGATACAAGGCGTGCTAGGAGACGGAGCCCTCGGGGTGAGGCTGATAGACTGAATAGTTGACATTTGGCTGGAGGATAGAGAGAATTTTGCTCCTTTTCTGAACTTGAAAATGAGCTTAGTGGTGTAGGTGCAATGCAGAAGTAATACAGAGGGAGGTCAGGTACCCATGGTAGCAAAGATGTAGGGACCTTCAGTTCTATCAATAGATTGGCATGGCGGTATCTCCAAAGGAGGGAAACTATCTCCTAGGCGTGGCAGCATGATGCCCTGTTTGGTTTTGTGGTATGGTAGACAACATGACTTCTGAAAGAACCTCAACTTCATGCTGTATCCCATTCCTCTTCCCTCCGTGCACGGCTCAGGCTTGGCCCAGAAACTGCCCCTGCACTCACCTCTTGGCCCCGCCTTCCCCTTCATCCCAGGAAATCCTGGGTCTCCTGGTGGCCCGATTTTGCCAGGAGTTCCCATGAGGCCAGGTTCCCCTCTCATGCCTGGTAAGAGCCAAAGAAAAACATGTGAAGTGTTGACATGATGGTGACAGAGGAAGATCAGTCAGGAAAAGCACCATTGTGAGCCTCTTCAGGGCGACTGAACTATGCAGTGGTGACTGATGGGTCTTGAAGCTGGTGGAACAGACTTACCTTTTAGCCCTAGCTCTCCAGAGAGGCCAGAGAAACCTGGCAGTCCTTGGTTTCCCTTGAACCCTTGAAGGCCTGGAATTCCAGGGAAGCCAGAGTCTCCAGGATCACCTTGATCTGAGGATGGCCCAGGGGGACCTGGAGGACCTGGAAGGCCTGGGCGGCCTAGGGATAAGATGGGAGAAGTAAGGAAGTGCAAAGAGATAGGAAGCTGCTGAAGGCCTGGGGAGTTAAGTAGCCAAAGCCCACTCCTAGTACAGGTCCCTGAAGCGCACATGCCCAGACTTTCCAAAACACTTCAGCAAAAATACAGCCAGTTCCAGTCTCTCAAATCTTGATGGGAGGGAATAAATTGAGGCCAAGCAGATCCATGCATTTCCAGCAACAGGGAAAGGGCTGCATTATATACAGCATGTCTGCCCACATCAAAGTAAGGTGTCCAGTTGTGTTTACGGTTTCTTATTTTTACCTCGTTCTCCATCTAGGCCTGGCCATCCAGGGTCACCAGGCTGTCCTGCTATGACTGATGGCAAGGAGATGCCTGGGGCTCCAGGGGTACCAGCAGGACCTTGAAGACCTGGGAAACCTGCAAAGAATAAATAAAATGGGGCTCGGTGGGCTTCCCACGTCCGGGAAATGGCCAAGTGCATTCAGAAAAAGGAAGCCATGAAATAGCTGCAAGACCAGAAGTCACCAGTAGAGGGCTGTCTTCCATTCATCCTAACTTCCCAGCAAGCTGACAACAGTAAATCAGGCTCAGCTTCTTCCTTTCCAGCTGGAGCTTCATTTTATTGGGACTGAGCTGTGGAAATTTCTAGCTCCCCAATTTCACCAGTAATGGAAATATTTTAGACTGTTTTTCCTCCAGATCAGAAAGAAAGCTTGGCTGAGCAGCTGGAATTTAAGTTTTCAAAGTGTTGTTAGTAAACACACTGGTTCATCAAACTTTCCTAACTGCCAGTTCTGTCTGATGCTGCCCAAAAGTTATGTATGACTGAGGCCAGATCATCTAGAATGGAGGCAGCAAGACGATTATGAATGCTCATGTGTGTCCTAAGAGTCCCTGCTCTCTTCTGGCACATCTAGGCGAACAACAACAGCAGCGACGACAACAACAACATCCAGTCTTTTGTAGGTGACTTAGTGGAATTACTGCTTAGCTGCCTGTTGATCATATCTCATTGTACTAGATACCTGTCACCCTTTGACCAAAGTATATAGTTATGTTCCTTGCTCAGGCTTCCATATTACTTTACATGTTTTATATTTGTGGAAGCAATTCTACTATATGTTAAAAACAAAAACTTACATCAAATGATGAGATATTTATTTAATGTATGCTAAAAACATATATGATAAGCTTGAAGGGGAAACATCAAAACACAACATCTATACACAAGTGAAAGTTTCTGCTGTATGCTAAGTATGGAAAAAATGTGTTAACTGGCATATTCTGATGGATAGTCAAATAAGAAAGTTCAGTGGGATCTGCCTGATAAAAATCCATTGGTTGAGATTCCTTTTTGTGTGTGAGAGGAAAAATCCAAAAATATTGTTACCCAATTTTCCTTCTTATATCAATCTTTTCAAAACTGGTACATCCTTATAAATGTGTCAAAAAATGGTAGATTAGCCAAAGCAGGTGTTTAAAAATATCTCATTGATACTTTGAATCACAAGGAAAACTAGAGATGAAAATGTTGATTTTGAGAAAACACTCTTGTTAACTTTAGGGAAAAAACAAGCACAAAAAACTACATGTGCTGTCCGCTGTGTCGTTACAAGTCTCTAAAGTAGTTTTCTTATTCATTGAAGTAAGGAACTGAAAGAAAGTTATGTTTTGCATGCTTTTTCCCTGGAAAGAGAGGTTTATATATGTATATGTGCATATAGAAAACGTGTGTATTTAATCAGCTGGAATTATGCAAAATCAATGTAGTGGCTATTCCTTGACTATATCTGGAATGAACTACAATCCAGAATTGGAAGGCTCACCAGTGACCCTAATCTGGAGGCTGGGAGATAGAAGTTTCTGACCTGGATCTTGGTATGGAGAGCTTGAGGCATAGTGGCTATGGATTCCAGAAGATGAAGACAGGGAGATCTCTGAGCTCAAGGTCATCTGGGATTAAAGGTGTGGTGGCACACACCTTTAATCTGGGCTACACTTTCTGCTGGAGACCATATAAGAACATTGGAAGAAGGGAGTCTCTCTCTCCTTCACCTGCTTGCTGTGCGGAACTGAGCAACTGCTAGATCCTTGGACTTCCATTCACAGCTACTACTGAATCATTGTTGGGAATTGAACTACAGACTGTAAGTCATCAATAAATTCCTTTAGTCTATAGAGATTACCCATAAGTTCTGTGACTCTAGAGAACCCTAACTAATACAACCAACAAGCAAAGTACCATATAACCCCATATAATGGAGTTTCTCACAGAATCAGAGTCTCCCATGTCAATTTTTAAAAGCATGCATGCACTTTATCTGATTCTTGACTTTATAAATAAAGATACCGAACTAAAATAGTGCCAAAATCTCATGTCTTTAACAACTTATCACTATTGTGTGTGTTTGTGTGTGTGTGTGTGTGTGTGTGTGTGTGTGTGTGTGTGTGTGTACCACAGTGCATGAGTGGAGTCAAGAGGGTCGCTCTGTGGAGTTGAGTCTCTTCATCAACCTTTACTTTGGTTCCAGAGGTGGAACTCAGGTTATCAGTCTTATAATTTAGGTATCTTTATCTACTGAAGCCATCTTATGAGTCCTTGCTTGTATGTTTTTTTTTATTAAAACTAAAATGTTCTAAATGAGGTGCTGCAAATGCCAAATAACAATTTTGCTAGCTCATTCCAATGCCAAAACCCAAGAAACTTTAAATACATAAATGTAGGCTCTAAAGATTTAATGCAAGTATGAAAACAATATAATTGCAAATCATTTAGCGAAAGGAACAGAGCGTTCTCAGGCTCAGTCTGTTTTACTTCCACTACCAAATCACAGACCATTTCCTCTGGTGGGCACAATACATGCTGTATTCTTTTTTAAACAAATTGCTTCAGTAAAGAATAATTTAGGTATGATGAACACATCTGTACTTCATTGTCCCACTAAAGAAAAACGAAGATGGCATTATCTTGGTAATTATGTGTGTAGTCTCCATAGATTCCACCCCTCCTCTCAGAGAACCATTTCCAAATTCTGTGTTCACTTATTTCCTTCTTGTCATAATTTCTTCATGAATATTGGCATCCCTAGACAGTATGTTGGTTGTTTTGCTTATTTTGAACATCTAATGCGAGAACCACACCAAGAGTATTCCCCTGTGACTTGCTGCCCCTCATAATTATGTTTCTATAATATATCCATCTTGATGTGTGCTGTAATTGTAATTATAATTTTATGTCAGCTAAAGTAAGTGAATAATTTGATAACCAGAAGTTCACAGTCAAGATTTACAAACAGAAGGAGAAATGCCATATGCTTCCATCTGGTTCCCTCTTCTCTGTGTCCTGGGAAAGAAGCCACAGTTGCTTTGCAGGCTCAGACCTTCCTTTGAGCCTTTCTCTGGATTCCCCAAAAGAACACGTTTGCCCAGACCAAAGGAAGGATTAAACACAGAAACAACAGATGCCCCAAATCAAATTGAAGCAGGAAATGAATGAATGTATGACCCTGGTTCCTGGGAAACACACACTAAATAAACAGAAAGTGTGATGAGACCTCAGGCTCCAAATATACTGCAGTTACCACTTCCCAAGTGGCATGTAATAGCATGGTGCCTACCTAGTGTTTCTGGGGCATCTGCTGGGCACTGAGATATGCCCAAACTCATATTACCTTACTGTTCACAGAATCCTCAGAAAAATCTGTGAGACAGTTCTGTTATATCCATTTTACAGAAAGAAAAAAAAACTAAGTCCAATTGGCATTGAGAGACAGGTGTGTAACTTCATTGCTTGGGGACATACAGCTCAATGAGAAGGAGAACTGGAATATGAAATGTAAAGGCCATGCTCTTAGTCCTGGCTGACTGCATTCATGTTTGTTTTGCTTTATATATAGTGGGAGACAGGTGAGTCTCCAGAACACTGCCAAGGAAGCTAAAGAATGATGTCATGAGTTTAGAGAAGTTCTAGAATGGGACACCCAGGAAAACATCAAGCAGTGTGGGAAG
This sequence comes from Mus pahari, assembly GCF_900095145.1. Lineage (NCBI taxonomy): Eukaryota > Metazoa > Chordata > Mammalia > Rodentia > Muridae > Mus > Mus pahari. The sequence continues at coordinate 119,831,010 of NC_034613.1, forward strand.
CTGAGTTCAGGGTGGAATCTGGTTAATGAAAACACAACCTATCCTGGTCGCCTGGCCTCAGGAGGCCCACGTTCTCTAGGTCTTGGGTTTCTTCTGCCAGGTGGATTCTAGCATCCTCGTGGATCATGAAGGAAATTGGAGCTAAGATCTCACTAAATGGAGTAACTCTGCTCCTTAGAAGTATTAATCCTGGCTTTGGCCAAGTCTGTAACAGTGGTCCAGAGCTGAATTGGAAAGAGCCAGGGGGATCTGGAGGCTAGGGGGCACTTGGTAGGACTATTCTTCATCATTTTCTTCACAGTCATTGTTAAGGGTTCTTAGACAAGCACAGTCTACCCTATGAACCATTTGGCCCCAAAACAATCCCAAACTCTGATCCACTGCCAAGGCCTCATTCAGTCCTGATTTGGGCTTACCTACCTTGATCACCTTTTTGTCCCCTTGAGCCTTGTTTCCCTGGATCTCCGATGACAATTCCTGGCACTCCCCTTTCCCCTTTGGGACCAGGCAGGCCAGCCGGCCCAGGGACACCAATGATACTGGCTCCTAGGAGGAAATGCAGAGGGAGGGGACAGAGCTCAGAGGGAGACAGCCCTTGGGCTTAGTTGTCTTCCCTGTGGTCTAGAAGAGCTCATTCCCACAGAAAGGTGAAACATCCACTTTCCTTCTCCAACTGAAGACAAGTGAGATCTAACTCCCAGGATATGGGGTATACTACAGTCAAGAACACATGGCCAACTCCTCCCAGTTCTGTAAGAGCCTTATGCCCTTAACCTTGACCTTCAGGGCCTTTCTTACCCGGAGTACCATGGGTGCCCTTGGTGCCTGGAAGTCCATTCAGTCCATGTAAACCAGGAGGTCCAGGGAATCCTAAGGAGAGAAATCAGAAACGGCTCTATCTTTATTGAGACATTACTCAATGCTCTCTAGAAGAATAGCCAATTTCTAACATACACCCTGCAACCTTGGGTTCTCATGATTCTTATAAAGGCTACTACTGTAGCTTTTAGAGTAAAATGGCAGTTACTTAGCTGATAAGGTTTGGATCTGAAATGTCTTCCCAAAGCCCAAGTATTGAAGGTTTATTCCCTAGAGCCTTTAGGAAGTTATTCAATTACAATGATCCTGACTTTAGAAATGTATTCATTCAATTTTGACTTAAAATATTAGTGAGTTCTTGAGTGGTAGAAGAACTTACAAAGTGGGGTGCAATTGGAGGAAGTAGTTAATTGGGGCCATGTCATGAAATGGGGTATTGTTCTTTGCTGGTACTGCCTCTTACTGCTTCTTGATCGCCAGGAGGTGAGCAGCTCAGCTCTACAATACACTCCCTATCTATCATGACAGCCTTCCTGACCACAGGTGACCACAATGAAGCCAAGGGATGACTGTGGACTAAAACCTCTAACATCACAAGACCAAATAAATATGTCTTCCTGCTTTTCTTGTTTTTTGTTGTTGTTGTTGATGTTGTTTGTTTGTTTCAGATAGAGTCTCATGTATCCCAGGATACCTATAATTCTCTTACGTAGGTGAGTGTGACCTCGGACTTCTCATCTTCCTGCATCTACATCCAGAGTGCAGAGATTACAGATGTGTCATCATTCCTGCTTTATGCAGTGCTAGGAAGGCCTTGTATATGCTGGACAAGCACTCTATCAATTGAACTACACCCTTGCTCCCCCGCCACATGCACACAGTAGGTATTTTTAATAGAATGTAGGAGGAGCAATGCCAGGCCCTTGAGTTGCCTTCTCCCAGAAACTGGTTCTAGAAACTTGCTGCTCTACCATTAAAGCAGGGGAAGACAACATATGCCAGGTCAATAACTTTCTGCTATGGCTTCATATCATAGTCACATTTCTCATTTCCATGATCAGATACTTTATAAACAGCTTTAAAAAGGAAAGTCTTATTTTTGGCTTGCAGTTTGAGGGAACCATCTATCGTATCAAGGAAAATGTGGCAGCAGGAACTTGAGGAGGCAGGGGGTTATGTTGCATCCATAATCATGAAGTAGATGGCATTGAATGACGGTTCTCAGATCACTTTCTCCTCCTATTTTATTCAGTCTATGACCACCACCAGTGGGATGGCCACAGTTAAGGTGGCCCAACCTAACTCAACCCAATCTAGGTAATTCCTCACAGGCATATCCAAAGGCTAACCTAATCTGTATTTTCCCTTAAAATGTATCCCCAAAGCTTGTCTCCTATGTGATTCTAGATCTGATCAAGTTGACAATATTAACCATCACACTTGGCTATGGTTTTAATGTGGTCCCCAAAGCTCCCATTTTGATGACATTATGAGGGGGTGGGTTCTTTAACAGAGAGGCTTAGTGAAAGTTACTTTGGTCACTGGGGTTTTCCACAGAGAAGGAATAAGTTAATTCTCGTGGACCCTGAGCTCTCAAAACCATGAATTGCTACAGAAGAGTATGATTCACCCTACCCCTCATGTTGGCTTTCTGTTGACTTGTGATCTCTCTCTCTCTCTCTCTCTCTCTCTCTCTCTCTCTCTCTCTCTCTCTCTCTCATAAACTGCCATGATGCCATCCCCCATGAGGTGACATAGATGGCATCCCCATGAGGTGACATTGTTAGGGGTTGTTCCTCCATAAAGCCAGCGCCATAGCTGTTTGGAATTAGAGCCTCAAAAATTATAAGTTAAATTTATTTTCTTTCTAAGTAACCAACCACAGGGACTTCATTTTAGTAATGGGTAACTAAAGTCTTTTTTGTTAATTCTTTTCTTCGTGGATCTGACCTTCTTCTTCTTCTTCTTTTCTTCTTCTTCTTCTTCTTCTTCTTCTTCTTCTTCTTCTTCTTCTTCTTCTTCTTCTTCTTCTTCTTCTTCTTCTTCTTCTTTCTTCTTCTCCTTCTCCTTCTCCTTCTCTTTCTTCTTCTTCTTCTTCTTTGGTTTTCGAGAGAATTTCTCTGTGTAGCCTTGGCTGTCCTGGAACTCACTCTGTAGACCAGGCTGACCTCAAACTCAGAAACCTGTCTTTGCCTCCCAAGTGCTGGGATTAAAGGCATGTGCCACCACTGCCCGGTGTATGACATTCTTCTATTCTGATGTATAACTGTTCGCCTTTCTTCCTCTCTGGTTTTTCAATTAATTTTTGATATTTATTTAATTTTATGTGTATGAGTTTTTTTTTTCTGCAAGTATATCTGTGTACTATACAAGTGCCTGGTGCCTTAGAAGAAGGCACTGGATCACCTAGAACTGGAGTTATAGATGGTTGTGAGTCACCATGTGGGTGCTAGGAATTAAACTCAGATCCTCGGCAAAGAAAAAGTGCTCTTAACCCCTGAGCCATCTCTATAGCTCATTCTACACCTGTCTTTCTAATTAATCCTCATATAACACCCCATTTTACCTGGCTTAGGCCTAGCTGCTATACTCTAAGATGGAGGAGTTGCCCCCTGTTATTGGGGAAAAGACACTTCTCCTACTCCTTGCTAGCAAACACACATACCTTTAGGTCCTATTAAGCCTGAGGGTCCAGGGAGGCCAATTGATCCCAGATGGCCAGAGGAACCTGGGAGGCCTGGGTCTCCATTCATACCTGAAATCCCTTGAAGTCCTAAATGTGAAACCAAAGTGGACATTCAGAATATGGTCTGGCTTGAAGCAAATCCTAACTTCTTCAAAATAAAGTTTTCAAGTAGCATGGTACCTGGGGAGCCAGGGAAGCCAGGATCTCCAGTAATACCAACTTTTCCACCGTCACCCTTGTTTCCTGGGTAACCTCTATCACCAACTAGTCCATCTTTTCCTTTAACACCTAGAAGATCAAACAATTGCTGAATGATTAATCTCAATTTCTGGAATTTCACTCCTCCATGGGAAAACATAAGTTGGAATGTGAAAGCATTTTGAGATGTCGAGGGAACTTGATTCAGTGAAGAAACTCGGGAAAAGATTCTGGCAGGTGTTTTCATATTTGGAAGGTGTTGCCCATCTGAAAAGTGAGTAGATATTTTTTGGCTTCCTTCTAGAATAAAAAATGATGGACTGAAATGTTTTTGCAGCAAACATTAAAGGAAAATAGGTAAATGAAGTTTGAAGTATTTTTGGTACACCATGCAAATCAGTTTGCTTCGGAAAACTATAGGTATCCACTGGATGGAAGCTAAAGAACTTGGGAATGATCTCCAAAAGTCACTCTAGTCCTCATTTCTGGAGTATTTGTGAGATATGGACAAAAATGTCCTAGCCCTACCTTTAAAACCTAATTCACCAGGCTGTCCCTTGGGTCCTGGGCTTCCAGAAATGCCAAGTGTTTGGCCTTGATCTCCTGCAGGTATGAAAAATATTTTTTCAAATGGTCAGAAGAAACAATTATTCATTTTCACTCAAATTGTCTTTTCAATATATTTCCCCCCTCAATTCAGATTCAAAACAGTCAGAGGAGCTTCTTGACAGAAGCATCCACTGGTAAAAGGACCTGGGATGCTAACAAGCTACTAGAATGAGATGTTTTATACATAGTACCCATGTATTGGAAACATGGTCCAGCACATGTGAGAAGATGGTAAGTGGGCCCTGAAATACTACCAGAAAGGAATGGTGATTCATTTAAACAAGGGGATTGGTCCTGCCTATGGGGCTGTGCTCATCAGGGGAAGAGGTGTTCTGAGTTGAAGTTCTATGATGCTGTTTTGGTGTATCGAAATACAAAGTGAATGGAATGTTGATTTGTTTGTTTGTTTGTTTGTTTGTTTATAGTCCATGAAAGCCTGGGGAAGAGATTTTGGCACGTGACACTCTTGTTTGCAATGTCGTTGGAGAACAAGGAGTGCAGAGTGTGTTTAGCCAAATGGGAAATATAAACAAAATTCATTTTCTCCCTTAACACAGCTCCCCCTACTCCTGAGTTGTGGTTTGGTAGATCATCACCTTGGTCTAGGCAAACACATCCGAAGACAAAATGTTCCTTACCTTTTAAACCTGGGACACCAGTTGCTCCCAGGAGGCCAGAAGTCCCAATGAGCCCCTGTGAACCCTTCAAAGGAATATGGAAACCATTATTTCTGCCTAGAGCTCAGAGATGCTCTTGCTCCTCCTCCTCCTCCTCCTCTCCCTCAACCCCTAGCCATTGATGCTGGTTATACACTATGTTAGGCAGGACAGGAGGTATATCCTAGACATGGGCAGGTGCTGAGCCACATACACGCTTAGGGTTTTCAGGGGGAATATTCCGTCTTGGTGAATCAATGCATGGCTGCATTAATTATTAAGTCACAGGAAACATAGAACATGGCCGCTGGGCAAGGCGCTCAATCTGCTCTGCAGGTACTCTGGCCAAAGCTAGAGTCATCTCACTCAATCATTGCTTCAGCCAGGAGTGAAGGCCCATACATGCTGATTATCTCAGCAGTCAGGAGACAGACGCAGAAACTTCACACTACCTATTGAGATTCTATTTCAAAACTGGGAAAACAAAACAATTTAAAACAGCAGTCTTGCTTTACTAAGCTGTGCCAGACCTCTGCTGCAGGCACCACAAAGAACATGAGGTCGCCCTGTTACCAGGTAGCAGGCTGTAAACATGCAGATGCTAGTCTGCATTTGGATGGATAGATCCTTATTTACAGTAGAAGTCGTCTGCACTCATTGGCAGTTTTCTGACACACTCTGAATCTGGGGAGTGTTCGTGTCAGCTGCTTTCAGCTGTTTTCAGGGTACCTCGTATGGGTTGAGGTATTTGGAGATGTACCCAGTAAAAATGTGCTTCAAGTAATGCTTTGAACAGGAGGCTGAGTAATGGGCTGGGTCACCGTGTTCTTTGGACCACTACCCAGGGTGCCCCCCCCCCTATTTTTCTGCTTGTTTTCTGGCCTGGCTTCATGTAGCACTCTGCTGTAGACACAGATAATCCTAATGTGAGTCTCTGCGTATGCTGGGACTCCCACCTCCCTAAACCTATTCCCACTTTACTTCTGTCCCTCCTTTGTGAGTTGTCAGGACCTTAAATCTAGAATGATTTCTTCAGCTAATGTTTCAGCCATGTAGGTCTAGTCTCTCTATCAGACTGACTGATGCTTTGAAAGACAAGAATTTGCCTGTAGGGAATATAGGTATTCTGGGCCCAGTGATCAGACTCCTTTTTATATAGAACATGCAATGTGTCTGACCACATGTTCTTTGCATGTTTCATCTCACTTAACCTTCACTACTGTCCAAAAAATGTTTGGATATTAGTCTACTTTTTAAAAAAAAGAAACGAATAAAAAAATAAGGCTCAGTGATGTTAATTAAGCAAGGTACACAAGATCACAGAGCAAATGGGTAATGGAGGTGTCTGACATTCAAATTCAAGTCCATCTGTGTCAAACCTACTCTAGTTTACTCTGCCTTTTAAGATTTATGCTTTAAATTTTTCATTTGCATGTGGGTGTGAAGTGGAAACTTCTGGTTTCTTTGAAAAGTCAGTTAAGTCAAATGATGTCTTGCCGGGGCACACAGCTGAAAGGATGTTTTGCTAAAGCAGACATGTGAAAGAAGGTTTTGCTGAAGCAGACACAGGTGAAAGGATGTTTTTGCTATAGCAAGCATGTGAAAGGATGGATGATGTTTAGAAGGAATATAATAAATCTGACTCCACAGACAGTGGGAGCTCGAGCCTTCCTTCGATTTGCTCCACCTCACTATTCTTTGCTAAGGATATGCACATATTGGTTCACTTTAGATTCCATTGCTGAGCTCCACTTGTGGTGACTTCATAGAGAGAAACTCCCCAAAGGACTTCTCATGGGGATCCCGTGGCTTCTTGTCACTTCCATGGTGGACTCAGGCTTGTTGGTGAGCCTTGCGGTTTCTTCTGGATTGAAATGCCCTTGCTGATTCTTGTGTGGTATCCGCTGAGTGGATTGGTCTGCAGCTGCTGACTTGTGAGTGGTGATAGCTGAATGAACTGGACTGCCACTGCTCATTTATGTTGCTGTTTTTCTAGAGGACTGGATCGCTGATACACTGACAATGAAGATCAGACTCGCCCCCAAAGAACTACTTCTAAAGAGGTCTAGTTACCCATGTCCTGATAACTTTTCTTTTCCGCTACCTCTGGTGGGTAGCAGGCTCAAAGAGAGGTTGAATCCTTATTAAAGTAGGTTGAGAAAACTTTAGGTCTACATGTATGTGAGAAAGAGTAAGAATGAGACAGAAACGTAAAAGGAGAGGGGGAGGCAGAAGAAGGAGGGAGGGAAAGAGGGAGGGGGAGAGGGGGGCATATCACATGTACATGTGCCCATGGTCAAAGAATGCTTTGGATCGCCTGGAGCTGTAGGTTGTTGTGAGTGCTAAGAACCAAACTCAAGTCTTCTGGGAGAGCAGCAAGCACTTTTAACCACTGAGCCATCTCTATAGCCCCTATCCTGCCTTTTAAAAGCCTAGATAGGGCTGGTGAGATGGCTCAGCGGGTAAGAGCACCCAACTGCTCTTCCAAAGGTCCTGAATTCAAATCCCAGCAACCACATGGTGGCTCACAACCACCCGTAACCAGATCTGACACCCTCTTCTAGAGTGTCTGAAGACAGCTACAGTGTACTTACATAAATAAATAAATAAATCTTTTTTTTAAAAAAGCCTAGATAGTCTAGATTTGATTCTTTGCTACTTGTCCCCTGTGGTAGTTCAAGTACCTTCCTATTAAACTATCAAGAAATCTCTGAATGCTAGGCTCAGTGATAGAGTGAAGTGGAAACTTCTGGGGTTTTTTTGTTTGTTTGTTTTTTGTTTTGGAAAGTCAGTTATGTCAAATGATATTTGCTGGGGCACACAGGTGAAAGGGTGCGTGATATTTAGAAGGAATATAAATAGAACCCAGCAGACAGTGGACAATACTGGATAATATCGGTATGCCTTACCACTGTTTATTGGTCATCATTGTCATGACTCCACAGAGAGAAAAGCACCAAAAAACTTCTGGTGGTGTTCTGGCAGCTTCTTGCCACTTCTGTAGACTCGGGGCTGATTGGCAGAGTGAAGTGGAAGTTTCTGAATATGTCAGCTGATACAGACTCACACGGTGTTTTGTGGAGGCAAGACCCATTGGAGGTTTGGAGGGAGTATAAATAGGACTCAAGGAACAGTGAGGGTGGACTTGCATAACTAACTTTGCAGTGCTTTGTTCGTCTTTTGTCTTCTTCGTTGCTGATCTTCCCCTTCCTTAAAAGAGACACTGAAGAGAACTCCTGTAGTTGGTGCTGATTCTGGTCACTCCTGCTGAGTCCTGCTGATTTGGTGGTAGCCTGGCTGTTTCTTCTACATTGTGCCAGTACTGCTGATTCATGTTTACTATCCTGACACTACTGAAGTGGACTGCTAGCATTCTGACAATTGGAGATTGAAATTGCCCCAAGGAACTACTTCTCAACAGCATACAGCAGAGCCTTGCAGCTTTTTCTGGATCGACCTGCTGTTTCTGGATCGTGAATGGTGTTTGAGAGTGGATGGAGCTGCCACTGCTGATTTGTGTGAACTGAACTGCTGATATCCTGACAATGCAGATTGGATTTGCTCCAAAGAACTATTTCAAAACAAGTCCACTTCCCCCATATCCTAATAACTTTTCGTTCCCACAACCTCTGGAGGGTAAAGCATTTAAGAACCCTTATTAAAAGTAAGTTTTGAAAAATCTAAGCCTACAGTAGAGTACTTGCCTAGAATGTTTCAGGCTATATATTTAATCCTGAGTAAAAATCAAAACCCTACACTTATTTCTTATTGGCTGTGGTGGTGCGTACCTCTAATCCTGGAGCTTGCAAAGGCGAGGCAGGGATATTATGAGGTCAAGGTTTCCCTTGATAACATAGTAAGGCCTTGCTTTAACAACCTTCTCCACAGTCTGTAAAGTTTTACAATATATCCAGCGTAATGTAGGCTGTGGGGTGCTGGCCATGGGGTGCAAATTAAGACTTAAACGGCTATTTTGAAGTCCCAGAAATCTCACGGAAGAAGTAATATTCTCTGAAGAAACAACTAGGAGCAGTTTGATATGAGCAGTGAAAAGTGCCAACCTAGTAGAAGCCCAGCAACTCATGATGAGATGGTGCCTTTAAGAGTAGGCAGAGGTGTGTTGGAGACTGCAAAGTAGGCAGGAGGCTTTGCCACATTGGACCAATAAGGGGAACAAAGACATAAAGGAGGGAATACTGAGGGAAAAGGTAGGAGGATGTGTCATATACATCTTTGAAGAGCAAGCGCTTTGAGGTTATCTCGAGGACAGGGGTTGGGATGGGAATGTGGAACATGTGCCCATGCTGTAAAGGTTCAGTCATGGTAAAGAGACAAGAATCTGGATGAACTTACACTTTTTCCTGGCATTCCTGGGAAACCTGCAATCCCCAGAGACCCCTTCAGGCCAGGTAATCCCCTTCTTCCCGTAGATCCAGGGGAACCTGGCCTTCCGTTGAGACCTTTGATGGTATTGGTTTGTCCAGTAGCTCCAGGTGGACCTGGTAACCCTGGGATGCCAGGCTCTCCTTTGTCACCTGGGAAAGAAACAAAACCTATTAGAAAAAGGCTAGGCAAGAAAAGACCTATTTGTCTAAGTGCAGGTACTCAAAATCATAGTCCAAATGTGCTCTCTGCTAAGGCAGAGGCTGGCTTGGGGGTAGTGGTGGTGCAAGGTGGCTCTATTGGTGTCATCCCAACTCTAGTGTTGGGCAATCAGTATCTATGCCTCGCTATCTATGAGGCTATTTCAGGGGTCCCAGCCTATGGGCCAAAACCTTCAGTTCTCAATAGTATGAGTCAGTGTCAACGAGCAAGGGACAATTAGGAAGAAGAAGAGAGACACCATCCTTGGAAGAGAGACAGCCTCCTTGAACCTCATTGTTGTTCCCACACTGCCGTTCCTGCCTTGCTTTTCTTGGGAAGGAAACCAACGATGACTCTAAATAAATAAATCCTTTCATGAGAATTGCTTCCAAATATCCCCTGCCTCAGCACCTCTGGGCCCATGAAATCCATCCGATCCAGCAGAACCTCGAGAGCCTTTTTCTCCTTTGAACCAAAGGTTTAGCATTGGAGGTCTTGGACTAGATATGCCAACTGGCCCTGGATCCCCTCTGTCTCCTGAAGGAAGGCAGATCAGGCAGTTGTCAGGAGCGTGACAGTTTACACACAAAGTCACAGTTTATGCATAAAGTTACACACAAATATGACCTTTCATATTGTTCCTTCCCACACACACCTCACCCAGCTTCGAGACTTTTCTGTCCTCTTCCACACCCCAGCCTCTAACTTTGCATTTCTGAGTCTGCTCTTTCTTTCTCCAGACCCAAAGTCACCAATAACTTTAGGCCCTACGCTAAATTCTCTTTCAAGGAAAGAGTGTATTGTGAAAGGCTCCATTTTGATTTGAGTAAGTGTTCCCAAAGATCTGGGTGGTAGACTTGATTCTCAGGCACTGACTTCACTGGGAGGTGAGGGGCCTTTTATGTATGGAGCCCAGTGGGAGAAAGTCAAGTTATTTAATGTATCTTCTTGAAGGGGACTGCAATACTCTCACTTCTATCTCCTTCTCAGTTTTGTTTTCCTGCTGCCATGAAGGAAGCTCTGTCCCAAGATGCACTGGGCCACCACCGGTTCAAAATCAACAAGGTCAACTGATCACCAATGGACTCCTCTGAAACCAAGAACTAAGATAAATCTTTACCTTCTTAAAAACTATTTAGGCTATGTTTTTCTTTGTGGTTGTCAAAGGATGACTAACATAGTCCATATCACGTACTGTTGACTCTAAAGTGAGTAGCCTTTTGGTTTCAAAGGACTTAATTTGGAAGTCCAAAGTTTTGCCTAATATGTGGCATTCATCAGATGAATGACAAAGTTGACAAGCAAAATGCATGTTGAAAAACAAAGTGGTTGTTTTGAAATCTCTCTCTCTCTCTCTCTCTCTCTCTCTCTCTCTCTCTCTCTCTCTCTCTCTGTGTGTGTGTGTGTGTGTGTGTGTGTGTGTGTGCGTTTGTGTGTCTCTCTCTGCCTCTGTCTTGGTCTACCCATGCCCCCTCACCTTTTTCTCCGGAAGTACCAGCCTGTCCAGGTTGTCCCACCTTTCCAAAGGACCCAGAAAATCCCTTTAATCCATCAGCTCCAGGAAGCCCAGGAAGACCAGGTAACCCAGGAAATCCTACTGGTCCAGAGGACCCCTTTTCACCTGTTGAAAGTAAGACTTTCTTTCATTATCATTTCTGTTGCACGTACAAGGAAAGAAAAGGAAGCACAGAAAGGTTGAATTACTTGCACAATGGTACAGAGCTAAGAAGGTGAAGAGGAAGGATTTGAACATAGGTTTCTCTAACTCCAAAGTCTGAGTCTTTACCAAGCATGTTAGTTATTACCCATTCTAGGATTCCTCCGAACCGGCACGTAGCACTGAACACCAGAAAGAAATGAAGATGTGGGCACTTCTGCTTGAATTCACTAAGTTCAGAGTGCATGTAGGGGCACAGAAAAGAAACACCTAGTTCTGGGTGGGGAGAGTGGAGTGTAATCTTGTCTCTTTGTACTAACCAGCTGTGTGTGCTGCTCTAAGACCAGCCATTTTTCACCTATTTAAAACAGAGATGCCGTACACCTAACCACTGCTGTGTCAGTCACAGGAAGCGAGAGTTGTCAGGCTCCTTGGTATGTATCGGACTGACTGATCTATATGCAGCTGGCCTTTTCTGTTGATCAGCCCATTGTTCCACACAGCAAACAGGTTAGGTTGAGTGACTCATGTTCCTGCCCTTTTCTGTTGATCAGCCCCACTGTTCCACACAGCAAACAGGTTGAGTGATTCATGTTAGGTGACAGGCTTCCTTTAGTACCAGCCTTGCTCCCAAAATAACCCTGCCTACCTTCTGTCCCTGGGCAGAGAAAAGGGGAGGAGGCAGGTTGGGCAGCTGTGGCATGCTCCCTGGTAGTCCCCGACTACTTTACTGGTCTTCCTAACTCTTTCACTTACCCTTTTGGCCTTCGATGCCTGGCGACCCAGTGACGCCTGACAAACCTGGGCTCCCCAGGAAGCCAGGTGACCCTTGAGAACCAGGAAGGCCTTTTATCCCAGGTAGACCTCTTTTTCCAGTTGACCCAGGGTGACCTATGTCTCCTCTTTGACCTTTCTTTCCAGGACTCCCTGAATGGTTATAGAGGAGAGAACACAGATCAGCTTAGCGAGGCTCTGGTCAGATTTGGGCCACTGTTTATTTCCAGAAGTTCTCATTGGCTGGCTAGTAAGGGTTTGTCCGTGGCCCTTTAACACTAACCAAAAAGAGATGCCAAGAAGCCCAGTGCTGAGTTGGTACCTACCACCCAGAGCAACCCCCTAAATGCTCATCACTTCCAGCATGGCACAGTGGTGGGCAGGAAAAGCAACCACCTTGTAATTATAACTTCTTCCTTTATGAATGTGGTTCACACAGGAGCCTCTAAATGGCGCTCTGGAAAGCCAGGGTGGCAATCGGGATCCAGTTTCCCCAGGACTTCCACCCTGAATCAAGTTACAATGGTTGTTTCCTGAGCCAATTCATGAAGTAGAGGTTAAATGTGAACTGTTGTTCTGGCTTCCCAGGGAGTCTTGCATATAGGGTTGCCCTTTTAATCCCTCAAACAAGCAGTTAAATCAGCCAGTTCCTTGGCATTAGGTTTGAAAGACCCCCTAGTGCCAAGTATTGTAGAAAACCCCAAGGCCCATTTGGTCTCCTGGGTATTCTGAGTCTTCTGTCACTGGGGCTTGAAGTTGGTCAATGGGATTAACCTCCCGAGCTGCTGCCAAAGTTGAATGTCCAGGTACAAAGCAAGGAAATTAAAAATCCAAAGGATTAAATCAATGATGACAGAAGTATTTGGGCTCCCAAGGACTTCAATGAATGGCTGACTTAGCTTTCCATGAAATGAAAAGCATCAAGTAGCTGTGAGCCCCAGGACTCGAATGGGAAGCTATGAGGATAACTCTGCAACAGGAGAGGGGAATGCAATGGAAACAAACCTTATAGCAGGGGTTCAGGGATCTCTGGCCTTGTAAGCAAGGCCATGTTATAGTAGATAATCACATAATTCCCCATTGGGGAGTCTTAGTCAGTGAGCTTGTGGGTGTTGTTGTTGTTGTTGTTGTTGATTAACCTTCACTTCAGCAACTTATATGAAGGCCCCAGAAACAGGATAAAGGAAATAAAAGTGATATTAACGGCTTTGCAAATAACCCAACTTCAGTCACTTGGTCAGTGATGCAGTCTAGGTGGCAGAGTAAGGATGACGATACAAACAAACAAACAAACAAACAAAAAGGTAAACTGCAAATGTTAGGCTGGAACCAGTGGGTGTCAATCCTCATTGCTGAGGGAAAGCCACTATTTGCCCATGGACCCTCAGGGGCATGTTCTCCTGACAGGCAGGCTACTGATGGGGGAGGGGAGAGATCACAGTCAGCTCCAGTTCCTCTGTAGCTCAAAGCAGGCTTAACATAGGCACAGCAAGGGTTTAACACCATTCAACCCAGGGTGGTTTCTTTAATAGAAAAAGGCCAGTGGCAGGCCAAAAGCATCAAAAGGGTGTAGGAGACCCCGGAAGAGGGAAATGACAGAGATTTGTTGTCATGGATCAGAAGTTAAACAGTAGTAATGTGTTCTGGTCTGCCCCAGCCAGGATGATCTGGGATTTGAAACTAGAGAGGTTAGGAAAGTCAACTATCCTAGATGCTGAGCATGTCGTGCTGCCACTATTAGTCCCCGGGATGCCTTAGTCTAAGTAAGGCCCTGTCAAATTGGGATTCTTCCTTCAGTGGATTTACCTGAAATGCCTGGAAGGCCTGGTGCTCCTGGGAGTCCAGATGTGCCTTTGATGCCAAATGGGTGAGTAGACCCTGAGGGTCCTGGCTGTCCTGGTCGTCCTGATGTTCCAGGGTTGCCCCGTTCACCCTTGGGGCCTAGCATACCAGGTTTCCCATTCAAACCTAATAAAAAGGAGGGGGCAGATGTTTATAGTCTGGTTAACAGGGAGGCGCTGGGTCATCAAACCATCTTCCAATAGAAGGGCTTGGCCCAGGATTCACCTCAGATGACACTGTCTTCTCTCAGCAGCAGCATTGTAAGAAATGTGACTATTGGTTATAGCTATTCTTGGAATTTCTACAAAAGGAAAAATGGACTGCAACCACATAAGGAAATTTTCCCCCCAAAGAGGCACAGAATAGAATGTCATTTTTGCTCCCTAATTATCCATACCAGATCCAGGCATGCATTTTACACACATATCCATGCAAAGACAGCAGTTACTAGAAAGCTGTCTGTACATTTCTAAGTAAGGGGTCAAGAAGAGTGAGTCACCCTTGGGTCCTGGAAGACCAGAGTCTCCAGGAAATCCTTTGTCCCCTGGCAATCCCTGTAGGCCTTGCTCCCCCGAAGCACCATTTTCAGCACCAAAGATGTCACCAGCAGCTCCCTTGGAACCTGGTAACCCTGGACTGCCAGCTTTCCCAGGGTAGCCATCTTTTCCAGGAAGCCCAGGAAACCCAGGCAATCCCTTCTCCCCACGAGCTCCAGGAAACCCTAAGTGTAAAGAGGCAAAATTAAAATAAAATAAAATAAAATAAAAAGAACATGGATGCTTAGAACCAAGCTGTCTGGATAGACATCGGAGACTGATTTCTCTAATCAAAGCCCATATATTAATAATGATCAGCAATCTCCACTCCATGGAGGACTTGTACAGAGGTAGGGACTACACCACACGAGTGGAAGGAGGCTCTAGTTTGGTGAGGCTAGGAGTAGGCACAGCTCAGCAGCTTTTTTTCTGTTCCTGGGGCTCAATGGTTGCTAAGAATGCAATCACACCGAGTCTTCTGGCCAAAGCTCAGTCTCTCCTACAGTTTTAAACCTTTTGCTGTCATGGCCTTCCTCTTCTTGAGTGGGCAGAAAAGAGTAGAAAGAAATGAAGCAATGATACATCCAGATAAGACTCAAATGCTACTAGAACAATGGTGGTTCAGAACACATAGATTACTGGCTGTGAACAGGTGGAGAATTTGTATGTCTATCAGGTTCCCAGGTGATGTAGGTGCTGAGCCAGGGAATGCAGCTGGAGAACCAGTGGTACACTGCAGCCCTGTGGAGCTTATGTTGGAACAACTCTGGAAAGGAAAAGAAATGGGCAGCTTCTTTTTGGACTGATGTGAACTTCCTTCTTTGGCTTCTAAGAAGTTTATCTAGGATATTGTCACAGGACTGGTAAGCAGACAACTGCAGCCTCCTGGCTTTGTGACTAGTGGCTTTGTGAAGTATCAATTTCCTTATCTGATTCTTAAGGGATTGCTTCCATTGGTTTCTCAAGGCCCTTCTTGCCACATTCTGTTCTTTGCTCTATGGCATTTTTGCCTGGAAGTAAATTCAAACCATCTCAGCTAATCCAGGGAGCAGACCTAGCTTACAATCCTTGATGGAGAATGAAAACCGTCCAAACATAACCCAGGGGGAAGTTTGATGACCCCTTTCCTTACCTGGCAATCCTGGGAGATGCATTAACCCTGGATTTCCTGGCCCTCCTTTGCTTCCGTGAGTGCCAGGCTTGCCTGGAATTCCAGGGAGGCCCGGAGCTCCCTTAGAGCCTGAAACCCCAAATGTATGTAGTGAGTAGAAAGGAATGCTAGCATGGATAGGTTAGATTTATGATGTCTGATCAAGTATTCTACTCTCTTCCTGGCTTCCTCGAGTCTCATTTTCTCATAACGCACTCTCCAGAAGCCATTACCTCAGTTGCTGAGGAATTCATCAGCGGGACTCTCATGTGCTACTGGCATTCTTGCTTTCTTGGATTAAAGTCTCTTAAAGTGGGTTCACTTTCTCTGGCCTCATTCCATACCTGGGAATCCAGGAGCTCCAGGAAATCCTGCTGGACCGTATGACCCAGTAATAATACAAGGCAAGGTGACTCCTGGAAATGATAACACATGGAACTGTGAACTTGGCAAGACAGCAGCTAGGAGGACACACAGAAAGCTTGACATGAGAAGCTCTTGGGAGACAATACCAGTGCAAATGCTTAACTTTGTTCTTAGTGTTCGTGGTGCTGGAATAGTACTTATTGAAGCGCTAGTGCCTGACAGGCAAGCAAGCAGTCACCCAAGCAGAGGGTGTTACCTAACAAGTGAGTATTCCTAGAGTTGGCCTACACAGGAACAGCAGTGAGCAGCAATTTTCTGTTCAGCAGTCCCTTAGATAAACTCTCTCCCTAGCATGAGTACTTGGGTTTTAGCACTAAGGGTTCATGATGCTGTATTATTAGAGTGGATAATTTGAAGCCATAACAATTAGAGTTCACATCTGATCTGTTTTTGTTTTTAAACTTGCATGCATGTGGACATTTTGCCTGCCTGTGTGTCTGTGTACCACATGTGTGGCTAGTGCCCAAGGAAGACATAAGAGGGTGTTGAATCTCCTGGAACTGGAGTTATAGATGATTGTGAGCCTCCATGTAGGTGCTGGGAATAGATGCCCGGTTCTCTGGAAGAGGAGCCAACGCTCAAAACCACTATGGCAACTCTAATCCTAACACTTTTCTTGCAAGGAGGTTTTCCCCAAACCATGGAGCTTTTTAAAACCAGTTCATTTTGAGTCTACTGAGACTTATTGGCCATCTTTGTTTTGATATGTGTATATCTAAACTAGGGAAACACATAAGACCCCTAGTCATGACAAATTGTGACTCCTTAGCTCCTTATTGGAAACTATAAACTCTGCTACTCGGGGAATAGAGATAGTCAATTTCAGTATTCAAAATGTTGAAATTAGCGTGCACAGTCTTTTCTGTAGGAATTTCTTCTTTGCTCATTCATACTGCAAATAAAGAGTCTATAGGATCACAGATGGGAAGTTTAATAAACTACCAGGGACAGACTGTGTACATATGGACGTCCTTAAGTGCTATGCTAACTGAAATTTGCCTGTTCTATGGGAACAATCCACCAAGGTCTGTCTTATACCACAGAGCCGACAGTTCCAATAAAACTCTGTAGCATTGGTTTGCATTAAAAGACAAACAAACAAACCAAACCCATGGCTCTAAAAGTTACCTGCACAGCCTCAGATTATTTTTGAAAACTGTGCATAAAGCCTCTGATTCAGACTGCTTACTCAAGTAGCTGGCACTCCTCCTTCCACTCCCGCTTTCCAATATGAAATCTTGCTTTGAAAAGAAAATCACTTGTTTTAGTTCTAAGTCAACATTGAGACGAACAGTATAATGTACTGGTCATACTGGGCCTCGGAGTTGAACAGAACTTACTTCTGTTATCACACACCTGTGTGGGGAAAACTTACGTTCTCTGAGCCTTGTGTGTCCAGTGGTATCTGTGAGGAGTGCGTGAGACCAAGACAGAGACACTCGATGTAGTGCCTGGCCTCCTGCTGCATGCTCAGTGAATGGCAGACCTTATCTTCCTTAAGGAGAGAGCTTCAGAGGAGCTCCTGTAAGTCACCGCCCCCCCCCCAGCTTCCTGCCTGCTAGACATTGTGCTCCTGTGGCCATATTCCCACAGGTCTAAAGATGGTCTAAAGCATGAATCCTCTTGCATGTGTTGTCACACCCACCTCCATTATGCCAGACACTGAGGTTGCAAAACTATTTCTGAGTTATTTGCCCATTGTAGAGATGTGTGGTATTGAAAGGCACCTTTTGTTGAGGTGCTTCACTGAGAGAGGGGGGAAGGAGGAGGGGGAGAGGAGAGGAGAGGAGAGGAGAGGAGAGGGAGAGACTCCATTCCTGTATTCTTCTGGAGCCCAAAGTTTTTGAATGAAAGTAAAAAGCTACACCCTCACAATTTGGACAGACTATATTGTATTATATTTCGCAAGGACAGGTTTAAAGTGGTGGGAAGTTTAAAGATTTTACATTGTACCAGATCTGGCTTTTATTATTTATTGCCATGTTTTTAGATTCCCATTTCTGAATTCAAACCAATCTCAATAAAGCAGAAGTCAGCTCTAGCCATATTATGCTTTAGAAGTGCAACAGATGACCACATTATTCAGATTTTTTCACCATTAATACCTAAATTCATCTTTAGGATATAAAGCAACTCTAGTTTTCAAGAGTCTATCTTTTCTATTTGTTCTGAGACCAAATAATAGAGACCAGAATATTATTTGACTCCTTGAACATACATCTTGCAAGGCAAGTTACACCCCATAAGTTCAGAGAATACAATTGGTTAGAGATCAGTCAAACCATCAACATGTGAGAAAAAGGAAGTCAGCTCCTCTCAGAGACTGCATACCCATTTCTATAGTTTCCAGGAGTATGTGTTAAAGAACCATTAAAGCAGTATCAGTTGCCAGTGGCAACCTCTGCACCTCAGCCTCACAACTACCCTGCCTCCAAAAAAAAAAAAAAGTGCAATGTAGTTTAAGACACTCTGGAGGGTCAGAGACAAAGGTGAATAAGTGAATAATATTTCCCCCTGCTATAGCAATAATCACCTAGACCCATCAAGGAAAGAAGAAAATAAAACCAAGACATGTTTGTTGAATCCTAAAGGAGGTCTTGTGTACAGCCCAGATATGCCTGCCAACCACATTCATCGTGAGGATTGAGTGGAGTGCTGGCACTCACACATGATCAAGTATACAGAAACCACTTGGAGGAATAACCTGAATGATAGATTACATTGAGAATCTGGAGCCATAGCCTCTATGGGGACCATAGGCTGTCAATGTACCCAGAGATTGTAATAATTCACATCACTGGATTGAAGAGCTTCTGATGACTACACGCTCTTCCCTACCAATGAAGATGTCTAATCCTGGGTTACCACTGGAAGGCACAGGCAACATTTAGGAACAACGTCTTACTTTTTTGTGGTAACAGAAATGGCTATAACATATAAACTAGAAGCCTCAAACTTTGTTTAGATGATTGGAAATAATACTACTTTTAGTGAGCTGTATTCAGCTTCTATGGAGAAAAAACAAGGTAACATTCTAAATGAAGTATTTTCCGTGTGAAGTGGTATACACATTTAGTCACAGTACTCAGGAGGTGGAGGTAGGCTGATCTCTGTGAGTTCAAGGTCAGCCTGGTCTATAATAATGAGTTCCAGGATACCCAGGACCATGTAGAGAGACCGTGTCTCAAAGAAACCAAACAACCAACAAATCAATCAATCAACCAACCAATCAATTAACCAACCAACCAACCAGCCAACCAACCAACCAACCAACCAACCAACCAACCAACCATATAACACCCCAACACAAAAACTAAATAAAGTATTTGTTTGAAAATCAGGTACTTCAAAAAGTGGATTTTCTATATAAGGTTCCTTCCAAGCTATGCTTACTAGCACTGTCTTCCTGAGAACTTTCTGTCTACAGGAACTAGAAATGTTTGGGATAGAAATGATCCCATAGGTTTCTTCTCATTGATACAACCTCATCTCAAACCAAGAAATAGAACATTGATAATTTCCAAAAGACTTGAGGATGTACAAGTTTATAGGTATCATGCATTGTAACTAAATTTAGAATCTGGTTGCCTTTAAAATGGGTTGATCTAGAATGATCGATCCATCAACAGCTGAAGAGCAATAGAATGTCCATGACTAATATCCCTGGGGAATACAGTAGAAGTATATCTATTGTTGAAACCAGAAGTTCTCAAAGGAAAACCAATATTGTTTGATAAGGTATGGCCTAGGGAAGTAGAATGCTTTCCAAACTTGTTCAAGGCCCGTGGTTTCAAGAATCTTGAATGCAGTATTAGCCTGTGCCATCATGATTATTACATCAAGATAGATTTAAAAATATGAACACATAAGACATAATATCTTATTTTTTATTTCTTAATCATTCAAGGTTGTTAGGAAGGGCTTTTATTCTGCAAGAAGGAATGCTCTACTTTGTTGGCAGGTTGTGAGGGTAAGATGTATCATTTTCTTTAGTATCTAGAGACTTTATAATGTTGTTGTTAAAGGGAAAACCACTAGTAGAAGTGGGCATAATTTCAATAATAACAACATGTAGAAGTCAAAGGAAGGCTAGATGGCAAAAGGTATTTAATTGTCTACAATGTGCATAAGTATAATTTAATTGGGGAAAGTCAGCAAGGAATAGAAGAGAAATACTTAGGAAATTTCTTTTGCCCATCCATCCATCCATCCATCTTTTCAAAAAGTGTATAGGTATTTGATAAACTAGGTATGGGATCATGAGAACTTACTAGCAAGAAGATAAAGGAAATAATGGGAGGCATTTTCAAGTGAGAATAGATAACCTTAAATTTTTAAACTTTGATGAGAATTAGAAGTGTGATACCACTAATAGTAAGAAGTATAATGTCACTAATGGAAACAAGAACTATGATGAAGGAGTGTTCTGAATGCACAAAATACAAGTGGGAAAATAACTTATCTAAAGGGAGGAAGTTAGGTATCATATAAAGATTAGGTTAGAATCTCTTACCAATATGAAATTCTGTCAGATAGGAAAGCATTTTTCTCTGTTGATCATACAACTTAGAGGACTATTTATCAAACTCTCCACAAACTACTTTGATTAGAAACATAGTCATCCACCCTCGCCTTGAATTTTTCTAAGGACTATGAGCTCATAAACTGTCTAGATAGCTCTGTGACATTTTCAGACAGCTCAAGTAGCAGGGTCCTCATTAAGCAGAGCTGAAATCCACATTGTTCTACCTTCTGAACTTACCATAATACACTTATGATCCATCTCCTATTTTAAAACTCTTGAGGATCGACTGTAGTGATTACAGCTGGCCAGATCTCTCTTCATGGCACATTTCATACATATGAGTCAGAGTCATTTTACAAAGGTTGATTTTCCAAGTCCAAAACTATCTGATTGCATGACTCACCTTGAGCTCCACGGAGGCCTTGTTGTCCTGGTAACCCATCTACTCCTTTATCTCCAGGAAGTCCACGAGGCCCAGGAAGTCCTGGCAGCCCAATTCCTGGTGGTCCAGTTGGACCATCATGGCCCTTTTCACCAGGAAGTCCTGGTAATCCTCTTTCACCTGGGAAGCCAGACCCACCGTCTCCCTAGAGAACAAAGAAAAAGAAGACAAAAGATCATTTTAAGACTTATCTGAAAAGGCTTCTAACCACAGGAAAGAGATAGTGAACAATGTTTTGTGAAAATTCTCCATCATTCTAGTTGTTTATTGACCCACCTCTGAATTTTCTTAGAGAAAACTGGTCTTATCAACTCTGGATAATCTACCTTTATAAAAGATTCTAGATGGGGCTAAGCCAGTGTTTCTCAATCTGTGGGTTACGACCCTCATAGGACTTACAGTTCAGATAATTACATTACAGTTCATAACAGTAGCAAAATTAGAGTTATAAAGTAGCAATGGAAGTAATTATATGGCTGGGGACCACCACAACATGAGGAACTAACTGTATTAAAGATTTTCAGCATTAGGAAGGTTGAGAATCACTGCTCTAGGGGAAGAAAACAGGGAATGAACAGCTGTTGAGGTCAAAGAGAGCAACTGGATCACTTGGATGAAGGAGCTATTGGGAGGCTGAATTGTTTTAAAGGAACATGTTTAACTCTTCCTAGCACTTATCAATAAGCATTCTGAGGAAAATTTGTCATATTTACAGAAAATAAAGCATTGAGTCAACATGTAAGGGGACTTAGGTTCTCTGGTCGACCTTATTCCATGAGGTGATAACCAGCAGATCATCCCTAAGTCCAGTAGGGTGGTTGATAGGGCTAACCATTCAAGAATGATCCACTTACCTGAATGCCTGGGAGGCCTGGTAAACCTGGTCTCCCATCCTTGCCTGGAGTTCCTGCCAAACCCGGGGTTCCCTGAGGACCAGGGTCACCTTTGTCCCCTGACATTTTTGATACTCTACTGACAGTTGATTCTCCTTTCTCTCCTTTGAGGCCGGTCTGACCTCTAGGTCCAAATAGCCCCTGACAATGAAACAAAAGACAATAATGAGGAGGTACAGCCTTCATAGCTTAGCAAAGATATGACCTAAAACAGGTGCTTTGAGGATATTTTTGACACTGTTCTGGGCATGTGATTATGTTGCTGTCTTGAGTAATTACTTCACACTTTCTGTATCTTTTCTACATTTTGAAATCTATGAGGACTGAGCTTTATCTTGATCCCTAAGCAGCGTCATCCAGTCAGGCAACTAAGTTAGCATGAGGAAAGGAAGCAGGGAGACAAAGAGACGTTAGAGACCTTCTGGTCAGATTTCTTCATGTGACACATCAAAAGCCCATAGTTTTGTTTTGGTTTTGTTCATTTTCTAAGCTGCTTTCAAGTTGCTCCCTGTGAAAAATTTTCCTCCATTTCATCCATCAACGCAATTTCCAATTAGAGCTTAGACTTAAAAATGAGTGCTTGCAGCTTTTCCATTGTTGAGGGACTTTCTTGTATACCCGATTAATACAGCGATTTGTTACCTGCCAATGGTAAACAAGAATTGATTTGGCTAACTGCATGAGTTTAAGCAAAAGTCTCCCGAGATTGTTGTCACAGATTTGTTTGATTCCTCTTTGTTTCATGTGTCTTAGGAAAGTGATTGATAGGGAGCGAAGAACATTTGAAATCCTCCATTCCTCCCTCTGTGCCGAAGACCTTAAGTAAGACTTACTGGCGTCCCTGCAGGACCAGATGCACCTCTTGAGCCTGGATCTCCTCTAGTCCCCTTAAAACCCTGTAGACCAATGGGACCTTGTATCCCAGGCAGGCCTGGTTCCCCATGTGGTCCAATGTTGGGGGCACCACCTTCACAAGCACAAAAACCAGAGTCTCCTGAAGGAAAAAACAGACCACATCAAATAAACTCATGGAAAAGAGTGGCTTAGTTAGCCTCCCTTGGGTGGAAATCAGACAGCTTTCAGAGACTCAGACTAAGCTCACTGCCATCAGAAGGCAACTGTGTTACTGAGACTGTTTTACTAGTCTGAGATGAGGTCCAGCTATTAGTGAGTCACATGCTGAAAACCACCAATTGCCACTTAAATAACTTCGAGTCTAGAATCTAATTCTATACATATACTTATGTATATACTTGATGGTATAAGTTTCAGTGAAGTGCATTAAAAACCAAACCAACAGGTCTCATGTGTGCAGGTTGGCCTCAAACTCATGTAGCTAAGGATGACCTTGAATTTCTGATCCTTCTGCTTCTAGCAGGATTGATTAAAAGTGTGCACCAGTTACAGCAAAGCACTTTGGAAGACATGCAAAGGAGTCATAAGTATGCAACCCAACAATCTACAGAGATTGCATGAGCATGGTCTCCAGAGTGAGAAGTGACAAATGTGGGTGACTGCATTCCCCTAGGATTCCGAAGGATCTCTTCTTACTCTTAGAAAACTGAGATCTTGGAAATGCTGAGAGAATTGCCTGTTCTTCAGATTAGTAAAGAAAGACTGAGCACAAATGCTCTGAAATCCTAAGCAAGGGAGATTTTGAATTTTTTCATATTAGGAATGATTATCCAGCAAAGTCTATGTAAATATTTCAAAATTCAAAGACTACTAATTCTGAAGCACTTCTGATCCCAAGTATTTTGAATAGGCATAGTCAATGTAGATGAACCACTTGTGATACTGGTTTGTAAGGCAGCTTGCTGGGACCCTCCCTACTCACTTTATTGGAGCCAGGTGGCTTTTTCTATGCCTCAGGTTTTGACCTACACAGAGTCCTCATGTTAATGGTGTTGGGAAGCAGTGTTTAGCTAAAGTCTTGCAAATTGGGATTAGAGGTGGTGGTCAGCACCCTGAGAGGCTAACAATAGCTTCAGTAGGCTTGAAGGGTAGAAAAAGTGGCCCATAAGCCTCTTTTTGTCCTGTGTGACCTCAGTTTCCACCTTCATTCTGAGAGCCCTAATTAGACCACTTCCAACAGTCCTATACCCTAACCTCTCAAGAGGTTACATTCAGATTCTCAAGGCTATTGTTTTGATAGATCCCTTTAAAGCCTCTCTAGGGATTTGGATGTGGGGGGGAGACAAAGAAAATGACCTTTTACTCCTTTGAGGCCTTGATGTCCTTTTGGACCTTGTTCTCCTTGGAGACCAGGGAACCCAGGCTCTATGCTAGACAGATGTCCAGTCTCAAATGTGCGACCTGCAGAGTTTAAGAGAACCCAAAAGGTTAGAGGTTGATGTAAGCCTAAGGACTCACCTTAATCACGAAGACTTGAGTAGAGTAGGAGAAAAAAAAATCCCAGCCTAAGATTCCTGCCAAGTCTGCAGGGTAGAGCCAACAGAACTCTCATTTGGCTTCATTCACTCTACTAGCAGAATGATGACTGTTATGTTCCACACACTGTAGTAGATTCTGGGCACTCAGAGATTAACAAAGTAGCTCAATAACTCAGCAGTGCCAGTCTCTATCCCAGAAAGTTTCCTCTCTCTCTCTCTCTCTCTCTCTCTCTCTCTCTCTCTCTCTCTCTCTCTCCATCCATCTATCATCTATCTCATTCTAGGAACAGAACTCATTGCCTTGCACATGCCAAGAAAACCCTATGAGACTGGACTACACATCTAGCCTCGTGAAGGAATTTAGCATACACCTTGAGGATCTAGGCATAGCTTCTCCTTCTTCAGATTCTCAGCCCACCTACCTGTAACTCTGCTGAGTACAGCAAACTCAGAAAATCCAGTTCTGTTTCCCTAGAATCTGGTAAGCCAAAGTCCTGGTGGTGAGGGGGGGGGGTTATGTAGTGGGATGGGTGGAGAGTGGCGCAGGAAGTGCTGTGGGCACTAAGAGCTGGGTAGGACAGAAGGATGATGAATACAGAAGCTAGTGCTTGCTCATCAGGGTGCTAGCTTGGTCATTTTGTAACCAAATGCACACTCCAGTGCTATTGCTGTCAGTAAAGGTGGAACCAACACAGATTAAGTAGGACTTCTCATTGCTGCCTGTGGTGGTTTGAATAAACTTGGCCCATGGGAAATGGCACTATATTAAGAGGTGTGGCCTTGTTGGAGGAAGTGTGTCACTGTGTAGGTAGCTTTGAGATCCTATGCTCAGGCTTCACCCTGTGCAGAAACAAAACAAAACAAAACAAAACAAAACAAAAACAAAACAAAAAAACACCTTCCTTCTAAGCTGCCTGTTAGACAGTCCTTTCTTGGCTGCAGTTGGATCAGGTTGCAGAACTCTGGGCTTCTTCTCCAGCACTATGTCTGGAGGGGCGCTGCCATTCTTCCTTCCATTATGATAATGGGCTAAACCTCTAATTGATACATTGCCCCACTGCAATTAACTATCCTGGCTGAAGTGTTTCTCCTATGAGGGAACCCCTCAAAATCAGAGTGGTTGTATATCATAACTGTCTCAATTTTTTTTTTAAAGAAGGAATAACTTACCAGGTGGGCCTGATGGGCCTGGCAGGCCTGGTAAACCTGGCAAACCAACTCTGCCAGGTAGGCCAGCTTCTCCAAAGGTGGTATGTCCTGAATTTCCTTGGTCTCCTTTCAGGCCTGGAAATCCCCGAGGCCCTAAGGCACCTGGAAGACCTGGAAGGATAAGCCCCAACAAAAATGCTCACCATGGTACCCTACTGTTTGGGTAGATTCTGATCAGCAGTGTGTTTACAAAACAACACGAGGGAAGAATTTGGAAAATCAATTGCTCTTCTCTTTCATGAAAGTTAGGAAAGTTTTGGGGGATCACTTAGCCTAACTGTCTGAGAAACTGGTTAACATGTGAGGGAAAGCTAGGTTTCCAGTCTCTCACTGTTTCATTTGTTCTACTTCAGTGCTGGGCATTTTGTGCTACAGCTAAGTCGACATACAAGAGGGGCTGGGTACAGATGTATCCTATCTTATCTTATCTTATCTTATCTTATCTTATCTTATCTTATCTTATCTTATCTTATCTATCATCTATCAATCTATCTACCTACCTATCTAGTATATCATCCATATCTCTATATTCTATCTGTCTCATGTTGAGAATAGAACCCATTGCTTTGCACAAGCCAAGGAATTATCTACACCTTTAGCCACCCCCATCAAGGCTTTTAGTAGCCACCTTGAGGATTCAGGCATGGCTAGCTTCTCGTTTTGGTAAAAACTCTTGGGCAAGTATAAGATTGGATGACATATCCAGTGAAGAGTGAGAGGGCTTCAACCATCCCACCCAGATCTCTAGTTACTTCCAGCCTCAATGGCACTCTGAAGTTGCCTTTCCAACTGTGATACTCATTTATCTCAAGGAAAGCTGCTTACCTAGGCCCTCTCTACACATACACTAGCTTTGAGCTAGTCATGGGAGAATTTACTGACCAGTCTATATTTCCTTTGACCTTGGCTAGACATATTATTGGATTCCCAGTTACAGAGGAAGATGCTAGGATTTAGAGTACAGAGAAGACTGATCAACGCAGAGTGTGGATTAGTCTGTTTCACCTGTTAATGCTGGGAGACCAGGGGTTCCAGAAGGGCCACGTTGGCCTTGCACACCTTCATCTCCTCTAAGGCCTGGAAGGCCCGGCACACCAGGGTCTCCGGGATAACCTGACATTACAGTGAAAAAAGGAGTAAATAGACACAGTGGATCACACTTGCTGCAAAATGCCTGATAAGAGATGCTAATGGTCTTAATTGACCAGAGAAAAGGCTCTGCTACTATTTTACTTTTTAACTGGATCTCATAGAATCCTTGAATTTACTTTCCTCCTGTTTCAGACTTCCAAGGTCTGGAATTACAAACATAAACCATCATAGCAAGTTACTCTTAGTACCTCAAACCTGGTCTTGTTAGAGCCTTACTTTTCTGACAAGACCTAGAAAGTACTAGGAAGGTTCTTCCACTGTTGTTGCCTTAAATGTCTACTGTTGAGGTTAAGATGGTTAACAACACTTTTTACAGTATTGCCACAGGTTTCCTGGGAGTAGAGCTCAGAAAGCTGCTATCAACATTGACAATTTAGATCTTTGGTAGAGGCAAAAAGGAAGAGTTGACCATACCCAGTGACTAGGATAAGAACAGAAGAACAAACTTTCTAAGTATCATACTGCTTAGTTCTCTTAGCAACTAGATCAGCAGCCTGCTTGGGATTATCTACATGAGACCCTGCATATTCTATAGTCTTAGGCTAAAGGCAACCCAGCTGAGGAGAATATCAATCCTTATCTAAGCATTACCAGGAGAACCTTTCTGCCAACTTAATTCAGGCTTAGGAAAGCCCCAAATCTCGTCTTGATGTACACACACACACACACACACACACACACACACACACACACACACAAAGGGAGACTTGGTTTGTCTGTTTAAGAGTTTGGAATCCCATTCATTCAGTAAATTCAGGACCTGTGCCTTTGAGTGGCCCTTGATACTGTCAGGAATCCAGTGGCTGACAACGTATCTTTTCAACAATTATAGGAAATACAGAATTTAACACTTTCTCTTTTCTTCTCCAATCAAATCAACAAAGAATTGCACCTGAGATCACAGCGCCATCTGCATCAGTGAAGCTGTCTGGGCCTGGCACACCAATGTCTCCCTTTTCACCCTGAAAATATTAAATAGATTGAACACAAAAAATGTCTTGACTCCATCATCTAAAATCTATTTGCCTTCAAAGCAAGAACCCAGAAAAGTAGAAAGTTCTTTGCTCCTTGACTCCTGATTTCTAGAGGTTAACTTCTAAGAACAATAAATCAAATATGAAGGTAACATAAGGTAGTCAGATCTGCAGATTTGATCTGCAAATTTGCCAAGAACCAGGGCACTCAGTTTTGTTTTGCAATACCACTACAAGACAGTCTGTTTCTGGACCTGGGAAATGTATCTCAACACAGATAACATAGCTAAGGAGAAAACTGAATTTCAATCTTTTTTCTTCTGCTCTCAGCAGGCCTAAGATTCTAAAGGCTACTACCCTTGTTTGAATAATGGCAAAGGAAGTCAAAAGAGTCCACAAATACAGACTCAGCAACTAAAATCTTATTCAGAGAAATATCCAGAGTGGGTGTTAAGGTAGGCAATAAGAGGATGCATTGTCAGTAGAGGATTTTAAATGCTAAGAGTTGGTAATATCTGAGGAATGGTTATCAGGTTTATGTACAATATGGGGTACATGCATTTCTTAAGAAAATAAGATGACATCTAAAATATCAAGATATTAAAAATACTCTATTTCATAAGTAGGCATTTATAGGAATCACTCATTTTTTCACTTCTCAACTCTGGGAGCTGTACTTCCCAATGATATTACCTTAATTCCTGGGAACCCGTTAATCCCAGGAAAACCTGAAGTCCCCTTCTTTCCCTGTAATAGAAACATAGGTATTACTAAGTCCAAGTAAAGTACATAATGTCTGCTGGCTGGCCTGTGGATTGGGCCAGGGCAAATTGTACAGGGATTTATCAGTCATTCAGAGTGTGTACAGCTTTGTAAATTTGTAAATTGACTACCAGATGACAATATAACATCTGGTAGTCAACTTGCATATTAAAGTGCACAAGAGTCAGTGGTGTGTAGATACAAGCAGGCTAGCCTTGGTGGCCCTTGATAACATGCTAACATACATTACTGCACTATGGCATGGCAAAATATAAAATATAATGTCACAGTGGTTATCCATCTTTTTGGGTGAAAAAAAACAAAACAACAACAAAAAAGAGAGTCCCTAGAATTATAAAATTATGTTATTAAAGAGTGGATGATTTGCACTATAAGCAATAATTCCATTTGATCATGTTAAGGAAAGCAAAATGATCTTTTGATTAGATTTTGTATATCAAGGCTTTATGGATGTCACTCAAAATACCTGTCTCCCTGGATGGCCTTGTATTCCTTCTGAACCCATGGGACCCTGTAAATTGAAGAACCACACCTTAGAAAGATGAATACCTCAAACTAGGGAACAAAACCTGCCAGATTCACACAGCAAAGTTATGCATAGTACTAAACCCAGGTAAGAAAATCCTCCTAGATTTGGCTTAATGAGTTCTTTCTAAGCATTAATTCACTAGGATGAATAGTTTCATGGAACATTTTTAAAGAGCTAAGTAAACAGAAATATCAGAAAGCCCTTAGAAGGATTGGATGGTATTATACTTAGCTGTATCAGTTCTAAGTCAGAGGATTCTAAATAGAGTATCAGGCGACCTCTTGTCTTCTACCACAAACATATTCTCTGTTGGTGGTTATGAGTTTTTCAAGACAAAAGATAAGGGATAGCAGATAAAGAAATGGCAGAGCAATGAGGTATTGCTAAATACTGAAAGAGACTTAATATCCTCATAGACAAAATAAAAGCACAATTTTCTACAACATGCTTATGTAAAATAAAAGTTGACCAATTTCTTATAACTCAAGGTATCAGTTCCTGAGAGCTAAAACTTAGAAGGAATGATAATTATGTCTTCACTCAAAATAAGATAATTTTAGAAAGTGCTGACTCCAAACATTATTCACTGTGTTCTAGAAGTTTCCAGATTTGTTTATGTCCTATAAAGATTACACTTGGCTCTCTTCTATTCCTGTTCTACTTCTTGCCTGTATTCTCTTAGAGCATAATAGAATAAAAGCAAGAAAACATATTATATATGAATGTCAGAAGTTCAAGTAGACTATGCAGCCACCTGGGTGTAGTGGTTACATCATTCCTTATTCAAGGAAGCCATTCAGTCAAGAGAATGGGGATAAGTGGGGAGGCAAGCCTGCCAGAAAGTTAAGAGAAATAAAAGAAGCTTAGCTAGCCATCAAGTTACATAAGCAAAGGACCAAAAAAGAAATAATACAAAGACAAGAAAGAGCTACATATCTTTCAAAAAAGAAAAGAAAACAGATTAGGGGACTTGACAAACACAGGCAAATGACACTGGGTTCATACCCTTGGTCCTGGCAAACCAAGGATTCCTCTTTCTCCTTTTTCTCCAATAGATCCAAATTCCTGAAGGAAAAGAGAAGTCACAAATTATAACACTCATTTTCTCATTGGGATGGTGTGGTGGCACATACTTGTAATTTCAGCTCTTTGGAGGCAAAGCAAGAAAGATTGTGAGATGGCAGAAAAAGAATCTGAGGCCAACTTAAGCTACATAGTGAATGCCAGGTCAGCCAAAGCTACTTAGGAAGACTATATCTCAATCAAACAACCAATGAATCAATTAGTCAATCAATCAATCAATCAATCACTTCCTCACTGGTTGACTGGTTCCATTTAAAGGAACTGATTCCTTAGGGATGGCTCTATGTTTTTTAGACTATTCATTGAGTGCTATCATGTGCCTCTAAAAGTAACGCTTTTTCCTCTAAAACACCGTGGCATGCTCTTGTAGCATCATGAGCTAACAGAAAGGGAAAAAAGTGCCTAAACACCCACACTGATTTTACAGACCAGGAAAGTAACTTCCAGGAAGGATAAGAATCAATGAGAAAGCTGTGTCTTCTATGACTCCAGAGCCCTTTCTATGAGAAGCAGCTGCATTTTGCCATCTAGGAACTTGACTCTGCCAAAACAATGGAAGATTGTGTAAATGTTTAGGATTCTCTACTAGAAAGAAGACATTTACACACAAGAACTACAGCATCCTTTTCCATGGGAAAGATATAGTTCAATCAACAGCTCCTTACTGGTACTGTTAAGTACCTTGTCACATCCTAGGAGTAAACCAAAGGGGCTTGTTAAGTGGTAATTAGTTCCTTTTGCATTGCCTACAAGAGCCGAGGACTTACAGCTATGGATTTCATTTGTGGGCTTCCTAGAGACAAACAGGAAATTTAAGAAGCAGACTGAGAGAGAACCTTGTCAAGTCTGGGTCCAGAGCCAACATTGCCCCCAAGTTATAGAAATACTCATTACCAAAGTGAATAAAGTGTTTCATGGGAAACTTAAGTCATTTGCAGACTGTTTAAAATTATATGCATTGGAGCATAGATTTTTATCAAGCATTTATTCCCATTTTAAGAGTAAAGGAGGAAATGTAGCTTTCTCAAATATAAGCTTGTCAAAAGATGCTAACTGTTGATGTGGCATATCTCTCATTGTTCCCTTGGAGTCACCTGACTCAGCTGGTATGAGGACACATCTGTACCTTTTCCTACTTTTTAAATAATCTGTGTATTACCACAAGTACTGCAACCTGGATGAATATTTCTGTGTTTCCTTGTAGACTCAGGAGTTTAAAAAAATCAATTGTGAGTCTTCTATTGCCTCTTCATTGAGGGGAGGGTATCTTTGAGGGATTCAGTTCAAATAGGGCTTTGGTTACTACTTCTCCCTTTCCTTCTCTGCCTTGACAGAGTTCAGTTCTTGTGATGGTTTCTACATGCTTGGCCCAGAGAGTGGCACTATTAGGAGGTGTGGCCTTGTTAGAGGAGGTGTGTCACTGTGGGCATGGACTTACGATCCTCATCCTAGTTGCCTAGAAGCCAGTCTTCTCCTAGCAGCCTTCAGATGAAGATGCAGAACTCTCAGCTCCTCCTGCTGCCATGTTCCTGCCTTGATGATAATGGACTGAACCTCTGAACCTGTAAGCCAGCCCTAATTAAATGTTGTCCTTATAAGAGTTGCCTTGGTCATGGTGTCTGTTCACAGCAGTAAAACCCTAACTAAGACAGTGCTCATGCAGTGTCCAATTTAGAATGAATGTCACCCAGCAGTCTGGACTCCCCAGATCCACCTTTTTTTTGTTTTGTTTTTGTTTTGTTTTTAGAGACAGGGTTTCTCTGTATAGCCCTGGCTGTCCTGGAACTCACTTTGTAGACCAGGCTGGCCTCAAACTCAGAAATCCGCCCACCTCTGCCTTCCGAGTGCTGGAATTAAAGGTGTGTGCCACCACGCCCGGTCACAGGAACATGAAGTTGGGTGAGTAGAAGGTGGGAGTGCAGCTGGGAGGAGTTGGGGGAAGGGAATGAATGTGATCAAAATATATTCTACGAAATTCTCAAATGTTAAATTACAATATAATTTAAAAATGCAACTTCTTTGAAATCTTAGCCTCTTCCACCTCCATATTTCAAATCAGAAACCAAGCCAGGTATGGTGGTGGCACTTGTCCTTAATCCCAGCACTCAGGAGGCAGACTCAGGCAGATGTGAGTTCGAGGCCAGTCTGGTCTACAGAACTAGTTCCAGGATGGCCCAGGCCACACAAAAAAAAAACCCTTGTCTTGAAAAACCTAAAAACTTGAGAAACAAAACAAAACAACACCTCCCCCCCAACCAATCAAACTGGAAACCAACCTGTGCTGCCATCTGGTGGATTATGTCTAGTGGCCTCTAAGGTTGAGTAATCCAATAACCTTCCCTGACTTGTCCAAAAATGTTCGAGTGCTGCCCCAAACTCTTTAGTCAGCAAGACTAAATATAAGAAAGACTTGTAAGTAGAAAACCTTCCTTATGGTCTTTCCTGTCTCCCTATGAAGCATGTTATTGCCAACATGTGCAAAGTGGTCCAGTAAATACTTGCTGAATTAACTGCAATAGTGACACAAAGAATAAAACTATGGCAAATGGTTAACAACAACAACAACAACAACAACAACAACAATAATAACAACAACATACTTTGGAACTGTAACATGCCCTATCTGTTTTTCCCAGGAGTATAAATAGAAGGGGGGTGTTTTACATCTTCAAAAAGTGAGAGAAACTGTATTTTTTCACCCTTTTGAGGTCCAGAGTTTGTGAAAAGTATAAAGAAAAATAAATGTGAAAAATGAAAACAGGAAATCTCCCTACCCTCGCTCCTTTTCTTTTCTTTTTTCTTTCCTTTTTTCTTTTCTTTCTTGTCTTCCTCTCTCTCCACTTTCTCTCTATATTAGAGCCAATAAAAGACAAATATCTTGGCAAGTTCCTGGGTCATGGTCTCAGCTTGTCTTCCAGCACAGGGAGGCATGGTTTAGAGACCCTGCTGAACAAGCTGGTCTAGATGGATATCCTGGGACCTGACCCTTTACAGTTGACCTTGACTCAAGCAGGCCCGCCATGGCTGCCCCACTCTCCTTCTCTTCCACAACCCAGAAGGCTTCTTAGTGCACTAGCTCAGCTTTCCAGACCCCCTTCCCCATCCCACCAGCTCCTGGTGCTGCTTTTGGTTTCTGAGGAGACTCAGTCAGAGAGCTCCACCTACTCAGGAATTTCCTCAGATCTACTGACTACTTAAACCCTCAGGGTTTGACAGTTTCATCTCTGCTCTCTCCCTGAACATTGCCATTCTAGCTTTCCCTATGTGTCTATAGTCCTTGAATAAAGGGCACTTGTGTATACAATTCTGACAACCTCCATGGAAGGACCTACAAGTGTGAGCATGCGGCTCTGGACAAGCGAGGTTAAGTGAGTGAAGCTGGGACAAAGCCAGAAAATTGGGGATTTTTTTTTTCTTTCTTTCTTAACGGCTGAGGGCGCAAGAGATAAACTGTAAGGCATACATCTGTCAGACTGGGCATTTTATCTCCTGCAAAGATTCAGGCTACAGTGGGAAGAAAGGGGGATACTTTGGATTCCCTAGAGATTTCTGTCTTCCACACGGCCTTGTTTTTCAGTAAGCATTGGTTATCGAAAGCTGGTGTGATGGAGGCTTTAGGTTTGCAAACCTCATGATAGTTCACATGTGCTCTCAGCTTTCCTCTGGTAAATTTCCTGTCAGGTGTAGTAAGGCATTCAGGAGCACACACAGTAAGCAGGTAGATAGAATTACGAGCGAAGGCAGTTTATGATTTAGCTACTGTCACCCACTGAATCCACGTAGTGGTGAGCTGAGAACCTCATCCTTGGTTTCTGTTCTGTGCAATACGGTGTGATATGTAAAAAGAGGCATTTCCTAGCTTTGATGCTTTTTTTTTTTTTCCAGCTAGGGTTTCTGTTTTTCAACCAGAACTGTGAAACATTGAAAATACTGAGCTGAGAACAGTACTGTGATTTCTCATCACGTATTGTAGTCAGCCAGTCTCTTTTACAGGCATAAAAGGAATGCGTCCATACTGCGGTGGAGGAAATCCTCCCAGGTCTAAGTACAGAAAAGGGGAGGGGGGGAAACGTGAGTCAGTGAATCCCAAATCCCAGAGCAGCAGCGACCATTAAATCTAGGCAATTTAGAGCCCAAACACCTCCTCCGGATGATGATAGTGAACTGGACTGCAGGGGGCAGTATGGTATGAGAAAACAAATTCTAAACTGCCAGCATTCAACAATACTGAAAGGAAACAGGGCCTGTACTTCTGCACCAGGTCCTCTGTCCTCTGTGTGTATATTATGGATTCTAGTTTAGCAGTTTTATATTTATGGGGTTTGTGAGTTTGTGAATGAGTGGATCTCTGTCTCGTGACTTATCTTGAGCTCTTTTTCTTCTGGTTTTTTGTTTTTTGTTTTTTAACAATTCCAGTGTGGTTTTTTATTGTTTATTTTATTCTATTTTATTACATTTTATTATTATGTCTTAGAAGCCTGTTTGTTTTCTAATGGGAGACAAAAAAAAAAGGAATAGAAACGGATGGGAAGGAATGTGGGGAGGAATTGGGAGGAGTGGAAGGAAGGGAAATTGTAATTAGGACATATGAGAGAAAGAAATCCGTTTCAGTAAAAGGAAAAAAAAAAGAATTGGCTAAAAATGATTAAACAACACTTATTCATTCTGAGAAAAGAAAAAAAAACAACTAAGAAGCAAAACCAACCAAATTCAATACTGAGCGGAAGTCTCAGCTCTGTGATAAGTACCTATGTATCTCTGGAGATGGCTCTTTCCCTGCTTAGGGAATGGTGTCCTCCACCAGACAAGAGGGCCAACCTGGACTCACTCACTCACCTCCCAGGGATGGTGCCAGGTGACTAGAGTCTATACAAAATGCTCCACAGAGAATGGCGCAATCCTGGTCTCCAAACCTCCTTGCAAAATGCCATGTGATACAAATACACTATGGTACTTGCAATTTTCCAGTAGCTGTATTTTAAAAAGGAAATAACAATTTTAATGGCTATCCAAATCCACAATAAATAGGAACTGTCTCAAATTATTCTTTCCACACTGGTGTTTTTGAGATCCAGTGTGTATTTGCTTACAGTACAAATCATCTCATTTTGAATGAGCCACCTTTTAAGAGCTCGGTAGCCATATACAGCTACAGATTATATCATTACACGGCAAAGCTTTGTAAAAAAAAAACCAAAAAAAAAAAAACTTCAACACAGTGCAATTTGGGCCTCAGAAAGAAGACTAGCTATATGCACTGCACACATACGGAAGATATCTCAGCAGTTTTCCAAAGTTCCAGAGCTGGAGTGGAGTCTAAGGTGGGCTGTTCTAGCTCCTACACCAAGGCTCACTTCCTTCCCCATTCACTAGCTGCAAGACTGATTAAAAGCAAGGGCATAGAACAAATGATTCTCTATGCCCCTTTGCTTCTGTGGGGTAACAGGAACCCTGCTGGAAGCAGTCTGGCTGTGCTTCCTGACCACTGGGTGGGACACCAAGTAGTTCCAAGTATTACCAGGAAGGACTAGTGTCCACAATAATTCCCACTGTGCAGGCAAGTGGGGATAGGTCTTGTTATCTTGGATTCTTCCACTTTCTTCCCGTCCCTAACCCAAATCCTTGAAAATTTTGTCAGCTTCTTTTGAACACATTTTGTGACGTAACAGATGACCAAATGTAATACCGTGGCCTTCTTTGGGTTCTCACGTAAACAAGGAACCTGGAAACTATATTTGTGACCTCAGATCTCTGCCTGCTCAGTTAATATTATATAATGACTAATTGTCAAGTTTTCAAAAAGTCCTTATTTTTGAGAAACACAGAAGTGTTTATGATGAAACATGCTTCAGATGAGCCATGTGCCGCTGCTAATTATGGAAGCAAGGTAATGAGTACTCCAAATGATCATGATGCCATTGTCTTTGTATGTGTTTGAAATGTCCCACAGGAAGATGTTTATCTTTCCCTCTTGCCGCCATTTCCATTGCTATTACAGTGGCCTGAGCTATTACCACCATCTTTTGCCTGGACTGCTATAGTAACATGCACTTACTGCTCCAGAACCTCTCATTTCTCCCTTCCCCAGACAGAATGATCTTAGGAATATGACCCAGGGATGAGGAGATGGGATTAAATGCTTGCCATGCAAGCGTGAAGAGCAGTGTGTAGATTCCCAGAACCCACTTAACAGATGGGAAGGCACGGTAACACCCTGTAATCCCAGCACTCAGAAGACAAAGGAAGGGATCCCTAGGTCAGCCATGGTTTTGCTAGAGACCCTTCCTCAATAAACAAAGTGAAATCTATGAAGATATCCAGTGTCATATTTGGGCTTCCACACACATGTGCCCATGCACGAATGTGCATATACAAACAAAGGTACACACACACACACACACACACACACACACACACACACACACACACACACAAATAGCTTCTCATGACACTCCAAATAAAAGCCACAATCGACTTCTGAAGCTGGCTGTGACCTGACACCAAAGTCTCTGCTTGTTTGTTGGCATCTTTCAGTTTGTCCTTTCCTTTCCACTTGGCTATTTAATTTTGATTTTTGAGATAGGGACTTGCAGTGTAGCACATGGTTTCTTTGAACTCATGGTGATCCTTCTGCCTCAGCCCACTAATTGATGGGACTATAGTTATGTGCTACCGTACTGGGCTCGGACCACTCACCTTGCTGTGCTTCTGAAGGGCTAAGCAACTCAATCTCAGGTGTTGGTATTTATGGTACCCTCCAGCCTACAAACACTTTATATAATATTCACACGACCTGTTACTTCATATTATACAGTTCTCAGCTTATATAGGACTTCTTTCAGAGAGACTCTTGTTGACCACTCTCTACCAAGTGTTTTCTCATCTAGACTCCATCACTGTAACCCTCTTCCATCATTTTATTAGGTATTTACATTATTTACATTTCAAATGCTATCTCCTTTCCTGGTTTCCCCTTCGAAAATCCCCTGTCCATTCCTACCTCCCCCTGCTTATCAACCCACCCACATTTGCTTCCTGGCCCTGGCATTTCCCTACATTGGGGCATAGAGCCTTCACAGGACCAAGGGTCTCTTCTCCCATTGATTACCGACTAGGCCATCCTCTGCTACATATGCAGCTAGAGCCATGAGTCTCTTTGGTTGGTGGTTTAGTCCCTGGGAGCTCTGGGGGGTACTGGTTAGTTCATATTGTTGTTCCTCCTATGGGGCTGCAAACCCCTTCAGCTCCTTGGCTCCTTTCTCTAGCTACTTGGGGACCCTGTGCTCAGTCCAATCCTTTTCCATCTTTTCTATATCACCATTGTATGGACTTGTTTTTGTTTTGTTTTCTTTGTGCCGGTGGGAATAGAACCCAGGGCCTGGGAAATGCAAGGCAAACAGTATACAATGAGCTATGTCATGGGCTCCTGCATTTGCTGTTGATTCATCTCATTTTCCACATTATCAGTTTTCTATTAGAATGTAACCTCAAGGACAGAGAGGAGCTTTTATTTAGTTGCTCTTATAGCCTCTGAGTTCAGTAGCAAACCTGGCACATAGAAGCCTCTGACATCTGCTGCATGTAATCATCTAAGCTACAAAGGCTGATCGGAAAGTAACGATAGGATTTCTCAGAAAAGATACTGTTTACTGAACATTTGAAAAGGGTCAGCTATGTACAAACTTTTCTCTAGTGTGGGTAATCTCATTTAATCTTCAGATATAGTCCATTGCTGTCCTCTTTTTGTAGGCTAGGAAAATAAAGAGTCAGAAGTATTAAGAGATTCTTGACCTAGGTCTGTTCTAACTCTAAAGTTTGGGCTGATGGCATCTAAAATAGCTTCACAGAGAGTTATGCTAAATATTCCCCGAGATCAGTAAACAAGGCTGTTTCTTTCAAGGCCTTCGGTGAAGATGGTAACATTCATAGCAATGACCATGGGAGGAGATCTTCCTGTTAGTCATACTGTGCTTTTTATTTAATCAGACCCTGACTGCATATTTACAAAGTAAGACTTACCGGGACACCTGGAGGGCCACTCATTCCTGGGAAACCTGGAGGCCCTGGTACACCCTGAAAAATTAACCAAAGGCTAATGAGTAGCGACAAAAAGCAAGAACATGAAGGATAGATGCTCATTCAAATACTTGGACTGCTCAGTTGGGAGTAGGGAAGTGTGATTATCACACTACTGGACAGTGGTGTAGATCTATATGCTTGCTGGGATGCCTTAGTTTAGAGAGCTCCTTGGCATATGGAAACTCAATGACTAATACATAATTTCAACCCCTCCCCTGGGGGAAACTGGGAGATAGAAGAATGGTTAGCTGTTCCATTTCTGGTGGAATAAGCTGCTTTAAAAACATAGGCTACAAAGAAGAGAATGGCATCAAGCAGATGTTAAGAATCAAAGTTTGGAAAGAGACATATAATATTCTAATGTCTCTCTCTCTCCCTGTACTGCTAATTTATCTTACATAGGCCACGGAAAAGCCCCCTATTGTTTAGGGGTGAATTGAAGGGGTAAAAAAAAATCCTCCTACATACTCTTAGATTGGTCCCAAATCAAGGATTTTCCCAATATAAAGCTAGAGGGAACTGGGGTTGTCCACAAAAAAACAAAATTAAAGAAGTGAGACTTGATATGTTTTCATTTGGGTCCCTTCACTATGGAAATATAATCACAAAATTTAAAGGAAGCTCAGGAAGGAAGGGAATGCAGGCCCCTGAAAGATATCTGTGGACTTCAGCAGACTAGAACCGTTGAAAAGCAAACATCCACATAGTTTTATCCTAATGAACAGATTATGAAATATAGCCTTAATCCTTGGTGGTTCAGGTAAGGCAAATTAGATCATCTACTGCTGCTTCTTAACAATATTCATGGTATTTAAAGTCAACTATTTTCCTCCCGTGCTGCAATACAACCATGTCCTTGTGCAAGCTCTCTACCACTGACTTATACCTCAGGCCTTAGACTAAATCTTTGATGGCAAATAATTTCTTTAATATGAAAATTCCAAAGGAAACATTTATACTTAATGTATTTAGTAGACAGTTTAAATACTGAGAGTCTGGAGTTTGTAGGAAAAAAATCAAGTGTATAATGCCTGTTTCAAGTTATTTGGCAGATTAAAATTTGAAGACTCAAGTCTGAGGCAAAAAATAATTCCTACATGTATAGTCAGATACAGGTCACTAACATCTATTTACACACCAGAAAAAAACCCCAGAATTTTCATAATTCTTTTCATAAAGGGCAAAACAAAGCTGCTTTACTTTCCCTTCCAAAGAAAAACCCCTTACTCCTCTTTTGGAGTTGGCTCAGGTTAGTCTGAATACTAGACTTGAATTTGAGTATTAGCAGGAAAAGTCTGTTAATTTTTCCTATAATAAACATTTACTACCTTGGAACCTTTCTTCCCTTTGGGGAATCCCATGAATTCTAGTTCCCCAGTAGATGGAGGTGGTCCTGCAGGGCCAGGGAGGCCAACATCCCCCTGTAGAATCAAAGAGACCATTGAATGAAGGATAATCATACAAATAATGTTTGCAAAAGGTCAGTTTGTCTTCTGGATGCAATCCACAAATGAACTGTCCACCTTACCCCTGTGCAAAGGAAAACAAAAACAAAAACAAAAACAAAGTGTCATTGGTAAGGGATTAAGAAGAATGTTAAACCCAAGAGTGAGTTGTGTAGTATCATTGTGAAAGGAAAAGGCAGATGGATGAGGGGGAGAAAAAGCTAAAACAGATTCACAGTTGCATGATCATACACAAAGAGGTAATGAGAAGGGAGCCATGTGAAATTTGGGCAAGGGGAATGGCTGTCTCCTGCCAACAGTGATAAGACTCTCTTGGGTTTTTGTGACCTGTCCTCATTCCATAGAATGGTGGCTATGTGCCACCAAAGTTAGCTATAGATTTGTCCCAACACAAAAATGTAAACTTGTTTAAAATGTTATGACATCCTCCCCCTGATATCTTCTTTTAGTAAAATTGTACCACAATGTCAAAAGGTTGGACATGTCTGATTGATTCAAAGGTGGGAAGGAAGGGAAGTGAATATTAAAAGAGAGATTAAAGCTTTGGAGAGATGGCTCAGTTAAGAGCACATACTGCTCTTGTCAAGGACCTGTGTTCATTTCCCAGCACCTACACCAAGCAGCTTACAACTGCCTGTAACCCCAACTCCTGGGATCCTGTGGGTACCTTTACTCACATATCAGATACAAACAGATAAGGAAAGTTTACGAGAGAGAGAGAGAGAGAGAGAGAGAGAGAGAGAGAGAGAGAGAGAGAGAGAGAGAGAGAGATTAGAGAAATGAGGGAAAAGAGACAGAGAAGAGGT